>NW_028239543.1:0-2500 GCF_047967505.1 Dipteris shenzhenensis | reverse complement strand
AATATCTTGGAAAGGAGAAGAAAAAAACTCTTAGGAGACAAGAGAAACGAAGGCAGTTAGCAGTAGAATAATACCAATCATCAATCCGAATGAATAAGAAGATACTCTCCCGCCCTCCCCATATCTTGCGCTTTCTCCACCTATGGAACTCAAAATACCGGTGCCATTAATAATTCCGTCAATTACCCATTGGTCGAAAAGAAGAGTTAACTCACCCAGGAATCGAATACCTCTCACTAGAAGGATATCGTAGTAATGATCGATGTAACCCCGGTTGTGTGACCAGTCCCCAATGAGACGGTTAAATGAACCCATAGATTGTTTGGCAAAAGGATCAATATCACCGCAAGGTTGTGTGTGAGAGGATATCGGTCCATAAATCACGTAGGAGATAGATATTCCGGCTAGTGATAGACCAACCGAACCTGCTGAATCTATTAGCAATTGTACCAAATTTTCGGGATTGTTGTTGTCCTCTGAAAAGCCTGCAAGGGGAGTTAACCACTCGGATAGCAAATCGGGACCAGTTTCTCCTCCAGCGAGATTGACTCCTATTGATCCAACCAACGAAGTTGGTATCGACAGTACTACTGAAGGCAATACCATCGAAACGTCTGATTCCTTAGGATATAGAGACTCAGAACGAATATTGGACTCTGCAGAAACTTTTCTATCGACTGAATCTTCCCCGTCATAACCTCCTGCTGAATCGACTCCTTCGTCTCGCGGGGGTGGAGGAACATCATACCCATCTCCACTCGTTGCTATCGTTTTGGTGTTACTCCGAATGACACTATTCATAGAGGAATGGGATGAATTGGTACCGCCACCGGCGCGTAGATTCCCCTCAAACGTGAGGAGATAGATGCGGAACATGTAGAAAGCAGTTGGAACTGCTGTGAATGAGGCTATACATCCGGGGGGAAAGGAACGTAGCCAACTCTTTGCAATAATTTCATCTTTGGACCGGAAACGAGCTAGAGGTGGTATACCACAGAGAGAGAGAGTACCTGAAAGAAAAGTGATTCCAGTAATTGGCATATATTTTCGCGAACCACCCGTGGGAGACATATTTTGACTTCTATTGGGAGAGTATCCGACAACCCTTTCCATCGAATGAATTACTGAACCGGATCCGGGAAATAGCAAAGCTTTGGGATGGGCATGTGTAATGAGGTGAAACAACGAAGGTTTATAAGCACCGAGACCTAGAGCCAGCATCATGTAGCCCAATTGAGACATAGTAGAATAAGCTAAACCTTTCTTGATATCCTTCTGGGCAAGAGCTATCGTCGCTCCCAGTAGAGCCGTTATTCCGCCTATCCAGGAGATAACATTCATGCTTAGAGGTAAGGTTTCAAACAATTCAAGCATTCGAGCTACAAAAAAAATTCCCGCAGCTACCATAGTAGCGGCGTGTATAAGAGCCGAAATAGGTGTGGGTCCTTCCGTTGCATCGGGCAACCATACGTGGAGTGGGGATTGTGCAGATTTAGATACCGGACCCAAAAATGGTAGAGGAGCACATGTATTGGCAAGGGAGGAGCCGGCGCTGTTGTTATCAATCAACTCACTAAATCAATCACACGATTCGCGGATCTCGAAACTACCAGTTATCCAATACGTACCTAATATACCCAATAATAATCCGAAATCTCCTGTACGATTAGTTGCAAAAGCTTTTTGGCAGGCATTAGCAGCACTTGGTCGTGCGAACCAAAAACCTATCGGCGAGTAAGAGCACATCCCTACTAATTCCCGAAAAACATGAATCTGTATTGGATTGGGACTGAACACTAATCCTGACGTGGAGGCAGTGGAGAAACTTAAATAGACGGGAAACCTTACGTATCCCTAGTCGTGACGCATATGACTATCACTGTAAATCATAACCAAGACACCTATGGTGGTGACTGATATCGACGTAATGGAAGTAAGTGAATCAACTGAAAATCCTATCTTTGGAGAAATATCGTCGTTGGGAATCCATGACCATGAGTATTCAAAAGTGGAGCGACCAGTAACTTGTTGCCAGAATGTTGCGATAGAGACGGACATAGCTGCGGCTAATGAAAGAACACTGAGCATAGCACGTATACGACGAAGGCTCTTAGTGGCTTTTGGAAAAAGAAACGATGCCAATCCGATCAAACCAGAGGTTACGAATGGGCGTGAGGGGACAATCCAAGCACATTCATAAGATAATTCCATAAACATATTTAACCCGGGTTGGAACTCTTTCTGTCAATAGTTGTCAGATATATGGAGCGTCGAAGAATGGAATATATATGGACAGGTGAGATCACGCGTATCAAACCGAATAATCCATTTGTTTCTCGTTCTGGTGCGAGCCCGGCGTCGAGACTTGACAGGAATCAAATGTGTCGGAGATACTTATCTAGGTTCCATTTTTTGACCCCAAACCGATTGAGTTGTTTTGGGTTATTTTTCACACGACAAGACTATTACGGATAGACATGCAGCAATTGATACTGGAGGA
>NW_028239542.1:7500-89136 GCF_047967505.1 Dipteris shenzhenensis | reverse complement strand
TGGGGAATGGAGCGCCCTTAGTTCAGTTCGGTAGAACGCAGGTCTCCAAAACCTGATGTCGTAGGTTCAAATCCTACAGGGCGTGTTTCTCCGACTCAAGTCGGTATCAGCTGGTTCGACCAATACCCACACATACTAAGAATTTGCATTTCCCGATCCCTCTGGATTACCAGAGAGATCTTAGGAATGGGAGAAGGATATGGCAAATGAGTCTCCGTCTTCTACCGAATATCTAGTTGGTCGCCACGTCGATATTGCAAATATGCAGTTACAAATAATCCAGCTAGAGTTATTGGGATCAAACCCAACACAATTCCGGATAGCAGTGCTTCAACCATTTGGGTTCACATACATTTAGTACAAATACTTACCGAAAAAGATTCAGGTATTAATTGGTAATAGATGATTGGTAAGTGCGGCGGATCAGTAAGTGCTAATGGGCACTCCTCGTTCCTTCTAAGCTGATACTCTTGTATCATATAAGCCGGATCTTATTCAATCCAACAAATAATACTGAAGTTGAGATTGGTGCGGACGATAGAAAAGCGAAGTGACTCGGTGGAGTAAGCATAGATTTAAGTACCAAATTGATTTAGCAGATAGGTTAGTAGAAAAATAATTGGTTACTCGGAACTATCGAAAGGGGATTCGAAGCTTGGTAGACATATGAGAGCAGTTTATCCGACGAGAAGATCGCGTTTCAGAAGCTGGGAATGGGATCGACAGTTCATCGAAATATCTCCAACCTCTGAATGAGTGGGAGGAATCGAATCTTCCCAGAAAGAGGAACAAGACAAGATTGGATATTAATATCTCAATTATATGTATCAGATACCCCTACATGACCAGGTTCCCCCGAGTTCTCGATGGAGAATCCTATAGTTCTAATGGCAGGATTTGATACGGAAGTCATTCGAAAGAAACTTAGACGTGGTGGGTTAACCACGCGCGTTGAGACTCACCGGAAGCATCGGAACCTCCAATTGAACAATCGGGGAAAAAAAAAGAATCATATTCTTTCCATAGGTTCTCCTAAAACGCGGAGAAAATACTGATAGATTTGTATACTCGGGGGGGAGGGGGGAATTACGGTTTCTCCGCTCGGTTTATTTACAACTCGTTTATTTATCCGGCGAAATAAGAGGAATATTGCTGCTTCGAGGGGGGCTAGCTATACTAATCCAGTATGTTTCGGGTATACCCTCGGTATAATAATGACAACTTAACGGGGATCGCTCAGGTATACCGGTAGATTCTCCATCTACTGGTACTCACACCTCTCGGCAAGCAATCCTCCTTAATCCCGCAGGGATATACGGAGCTGAACATGTCTGGGAATACGGGAGAACGTCCTTCTGCTGACATTATTACTAGTATTCGATACTGGGTCATCCATAGCATTACTATACCTTCTCCGTCTATTGCAGGTTGGTTATTCGTCAGTACAGGTTTGGCTTACGACGTTTCTGGAAGTCCCCGCCCAAATGAATATTTTACGGAGAGCCGACAAGAAGTTCCTTTAGTAACTGGCCGCTTCGATTCGCTGGAACAAGCTGATGCATTTACTAGATCTCAGGAGGTACCAACGACTCCAGATAGAACTTATCCGATTTTCACCGTTAGGTGGCTAGCCGTCCACGGACTAGCTGTACCTACAGTTTTTTTTCCAGGCTCTATATCGGCAATGCAATTCATTCAGCGATAATCCCTATATAAGCTATAAATCCACGACGCAACCGAACCCGAATAAACAGAGTGTGGAATTGAATCGTACAAGCCTTTATCGGGGACTCTTATTGATCTTCGTACTTGCCGTCTCATTTTCCAACTACTTCTTCAATTAGAAACTGAAGAGATTTGATAACCCCAATTGGGAAAAACTAAGACCTGATTTATTTGTGACTGTTCGTGTCTCGAGTCGTGACTAAATAATGAAATCAAAAAGGGAGGGGGGTGGGACAAATGGCCAATACCACTGGAAGGATTCCTCTGTGGCTTATAGGTACCGTAGCTGGTATACTCGTGATAGGTCTACTGGGAATATTCTTTCATGGAGCCTATTCGGGATTGGGATCATCCCTCTGAGAATGAATAAGCATTGGGAAATTCTTCCTACTCGCAGGTGAAAAGATGTGCCGGATCCCGGGGGTTCATAGGTCCGGAAACGGGTCAACCCCCTCTTCCGGAGTCTGTTCTACTGCTCCGGGTGCGACAACCCCCCAGCTGTATATGCTACTCCGCCTCAGCAGAGTCAAATTCTGGTACCGTACTCGGGTGAGTAGGTTATTCGATCGATTCTCTCCCGAAGAATCGATCGCAATTGGATGAAGGGGCGGTAATTATTGCAATCATTTGATAAGTATGGGACAGATTCCTACCGGGATTGGGAGGGTGCATATGCTTTTGATAACAAACCAACCCACGAGTCACTCGTCTGATTCTTCGAGAGATCGAGGGATGGGGGGAATCATATCACATTAAATCTCTGGACTCGGGAGGAAGAAGGAAGGACTCGACCTGAGGTTTAAATCCAATTCCAGGTCGATTTCCTCATAGTAAATTGGGGGGAGTACACGGTGGCGGTGGCTCACCCGCCACCACCGATATCGGAATAGAAAAAATAGTTAGCAAAATTGGATTATTTTCTGATACCTGTCGGGGAGACTATTATTGAAAACTTGGTTTCATCACCGAATATGTTTTTGAAGAATTCCAGTTATTCTTACTGCTAACTGGACTCAACCGGCTCCAAATGATACCACAAGAGTTGTACTTATCGCTTCGTTTAGACGTATAGAAGAGGTAGAAATCCAGAATTTGTCTTTGACTCGTCGGATTTACAGTCAATTACCAACCCTTTCCGGATGGTTCACATCCGAAAAGTATGGACTCAGAAATTCATCTCCGCCAATTGGACTTTCTCGAACTGCTTCTTCTTTGACACTGGGAATATCTGGGCCAGAGTAACCGATGCAAGAAAAAGTAGAAGACCTTGAACACGTAATGGATCCTGAAGTACAATCTCTGCCTCTGCTTGACCGAATCCACCCACGTTAGGGTTATTGGTCGATGGTTAATCAGCTTTAATATATTCACCCTCCGAAACGATAAGTTCGGGACCGGGAGGTACAGTATCAACTACTTCACGACCCCCCGATGTCTCTTGGGTAGTGATTTCGTATCCACCCCCCCTCTCCCTACGTGTTATTCTAGTTATCCTTCCCGTCGCCGAAGCGTTGTAAACCGTATTATTGCTTTTACTTCCATCGGGATAGATCTGTCCCCTTCCCCTATTCCCTCCAACATATAGGGGGTATTTTAAAAAGTGTACCTCTTTATCAACGGCAGGATCCGGTGAGAGAATCGGAAATACGATTTCACTATATAGCTTACCCGGAACCGGACCTATTACTATCATGTTCTTTCTATCGGGGCGATAGCTCTGGAACGAAAGTTTACTTAATTTCTCCCTCGCTTCGGTTGGAAGACGATCAGAAGGAGCCAATTCAAACCCTTCGGGTGGGATCGGTACGGCGCCTACATTCAATCCTCCCTTTTTACCATTTGCAAGTACTTATTTTATCTACATATCATAAGGAATCTTAACAACTGCTTCGGACACAGTATTGGGAAGAACAGATTGCGGAACCTCAATATCCACGGGTTTCTTAGCCAAGTGACGATTAGCACATACAATACGTCCAGTTGCTTCTCGTGGATCCTCGTAATTCTATTGCGCAAAAATCGGATATGCATTTGATACGGATGGACGATTCATTCCATCCAGAGTGATCAACATTGGAAATGACAGGGTCAACCACTTCGCCATCCAGTCCTTACTACTTCTCTTTCGCATAGTTCGATTATTAGTATTAGGGTTTCTCACAAATAGATTGTTTCTTGACATCATAGGTAAAATATTACTCCCCTCTTTTGGAGTATTCTGATATCCCGACGATTGCGGGAATTGCAAATTTTTATCCTCCCACTACCCAATACCAGAAGAGGATAATAAAATCCAATTCCTACGAGAAGTGAGTCTACTCCGTTGGATGCAACTGGCAGATACTCGGTGGAGTGATTATCATTCATTCATTGTGTGATAAGTCGCTACGATTGAAGGAGATATACGACTCAAATGGCGAGGAATCCGATATTTGGAGACTGTGTCTGAAATAACCGGGAAGGTTGAGACGAAACAAGAGATTACATATTTGTTGTGAGCGAATCCCAGATGTTCCAGGAGAGAATCTACAACTATTTCCCAACCGTGGGGGGAGTGAAATCCAATACATAAATCCGTTAATGGTGGAGTAGAGAACGCTTTCGTCGTATCATTTAAGCTATAGAATAACTCCCGAATCCAGGAATTTGAAACTGCGAGTCTTTCTTTACCTACTACGAACAAGCAGATCGAGGTGGCAATGCTAATTACGTCGGTTACTAGGTGCGAGATTATCTGGGTGTTTCCCTCGTTACATATTACCACCAATTGAATAGTTTTGTCATACACATCTGTGCCGTAGTCTTGTAATTAGGTATATACAGAGCCTCTCATTGTTTCACCCAACCGGAGTAAGCCTTCTATCTCCTGAAGTCGTTTGAGAGCTACCTCTTCCCGGAAAGAATTAATAAATATTTGTGACTGGAAGGTATTCCACCAATTTCTGATCCGAGGTTCTAGAAACCAATTCTTCAAGACAATTGGAATCGCGGAAGGGAGAAGTAATAGACATCCGATATATTGAATAGGAGCTACTGCTTGATATTTAGCCAATTCAGAATCGTTAAGTACTAATGAACTCGATTGACCCGTCAACTCTGTGTTGAACCTTGATGAAGTACGAGTTATGGACCGTGGCATCAGACTTATAGACTCATAAGCCGTTGTACTACTGGGGGAATCCACTGATTTGCGGACAGAAAATTTATCATTTGAGTTATCATTTATTTGGAGTGACGGAGAAGTTGTGGGACGGTGCCGTGTCCAGGAATCAGGATCATTTGGAGTTGCTTCGATCCGAGCCAATTTCCTATTCATTTGTTCCGTCTTACTCGATTCTCTTGACACATATTTACCCGCAGGAGCCAAAGGATTATCCCCTGGTGGATTTTGCGATAAATCACCAATTATGTTTGGTTTCCTCCCCACCCTGCAGGGATCTAGACGAACCAGTGGAGGCGCTGATTGAAGAGGCAGAGCAACTGGGGGGTGAGATGGAGATGCATCACGGGACCTTTCCTCTGTCGATATTTCTTTCCCACGGGAGGTAGGAGGATAATTCCCGATCAGGAGCAACTGGCGTTGCTTCCTCCTGATAAAGAACTTAAGACTATTCCGAATCTTCGATACAGATATGCTGATCCTACATTCTAAAAGACTCCGATATATAGTAGATAGAGATTTACTAGGTTCTGCATCCGTATGAGCTACCGCAGCCTGTGACGAATCTTCCGTAGATGATATTGTTTCTAGATAATAGGAAGAGTCTTCTCTTACGGATTGTAGTCGCTTACTAGCTTCGTAAGCTCTATCCGGGGAGCGACGTGGGGTATTGTAGAACCACCGGAGGAGTCTCCAACAGTATGATTTCATATATTATTTATATGGTGAGGAGGGGAATTCACGAAGTAAATTACTAAGTGGATGAATCCCCGTAATCGAATCCTCTTTTCTAATTCCCTTCTCTAATCGTCACTATACCATCCTAATTTCCTTCCCTCATCTCATTCGCTTCTTCTAGGAACCTCCGGATCGGTCGAAATATTAGAATCCCTCGATTGATACACGTGAAAAACGAGCAAGTTCAGCAGCTTTTTCTTCTGTTTCTCCCGACGCCGAATCCTCACCAATCCGGGTTAGGGGAATGTCTTGCCGACCCCTCATCTTCAAGTAAAGGACTCGACGAGGATAGAAACCTCCTCGAATTTCCAATTTAACTGCTTGTATATCTCTCATTGCAAATTGGATACAAATACGACGGTTTCCCCCGGGAAACCCCAGCGAGAAATGGGGAAGATTCCTTCTCATTTATCAAATGAATTGTAGCCGCTACCCACATCCCGAAATATCGTACGCCACGGATAAAATCCAGGGAAGAGACCCGCGATACCATAGAAACACATCACAATACCTTGTGGAATGAAAACAATCTGTCCAGATGGAAGTGTGGGGATTAAATCTTCACCAATATAACTAGAGATTCCAACCGCCGGAAAACCCATTGCGCCACGAACCGGGATACGGGCCCAACACAAATTACTGAATCTACGAGAACCTCTTGGAGAATCTACTCGAAACCATTCGGATTGACGATTCATTAATACTCCCTCCAGAAATTGCCTTGTTGGAATGAATCAGCCGCTTATATTGTTATTGGTCCCACCTCTACCCTACCCCCCCCCCCCCTCCCCGAATAGATGCAGATACAGATACAGCCGATGCTTCGACATCACTTCATTTTGAAAAGGATTCTTGGAAGGGATTCTGTTTCCGAGAAGTTTAGAACATTTTCCACTGTTTTGGTGCGTAGGTGGGGGTCGCTAAGATCTATATGTCTTAGCAACGATGGAACGATCCACGTCTCACTTATCCATAAGGGGAAAGTGAGATATAGATTGAGATGACGTTAAAGATTCCCAAGTGCTAAAACAAGTGCTCAAATAAAATAACCGCCGGTGAAGCTATGTGGAAAGAATATATCCGACCGAATCAAAAGCAAGAGTAGTAGTCGTAATTGATCGATCCTATGGAACAATTTCCGTGAGATAGTGTACAGAACAAGAAATTGTAGAATTTCGTCCCGTTCTATATAAATAAACAGAGATATCATTGTAATTGCCGGAAAGACCGAACCTACTAGGGGTACAGAAATGGAAGGTAAATAGGACGCTGTCGTAATGGAATCACCTCAAGTAAGAAAGATATGACACAGATAGATGTATCTATAATGACATTATATTGTTATTTTTATCTTTTATCCCCCAATGTCTAATAATAGTCTCCTTATCTCACGTAGAAAGGAAGTTTTTATACATTCGATATATCGAGACAGTTACTCGGAAATTGCTACGAAATCCATATTGTTTCCGGTAAGGTATCTGATTCCAGCTCCGATCAACTGACTCAATGAATCTGCAGACATCCGCGGTGTCTACTTCGTCGAATCAGGCGCACAGCAGAGTCCGAAATTATACCGATGGTTAATCTCGATTTCTTACTGAGGTATAATTGCATTGTGGCATAATTTGCATGGCGTGATATCAGAGAAGGATAGAAAAGTATTGTTACGACGGTTCGCTGAATAAATTCCTCTCATTGGAGAGGTAGAGAGATTAGTAGGACAACCCCGAATTGATAATTCCTAACTTGATTAATGAGAAGGAGGGAGAGTGATAGAAACGGGGGTTTAACCGAATGGGGGGAAAGGAGGTTCAATTCCTTTTACAAGGAGCTGAAGAATAAAGCTCAGATATCTCACTCGGAACACCTTTTAGAGGATTACGTGGAACAATTGAATCGGGTGATCCATGATCAAATAAAGATTCAGCTACTTGAAAGCCATCGGGTATCTTCTGACGCAGTGTTTGTTCAATCACCCTTTTCCCAGCAAATGCTATGTATGCTTTGGACTCAGCAATAATTACGTCCCCTAACGTACCAGAACTAGCAGTAACACCACCCGTAGTTGGATAGGTAGGAACCGATATATATAATAATCCCTTCTGAACCTGATGTATTTGTGGGACGGGAGGAATCTTAGCCATCTGCATCAGACTCAACGTCCCTTCTTGCGTACGTGCTCCGCCGGAAGCACAGATAATAACTAGTGGAAGGGATTGATCCGTGGCACATTCGATTGAGCGGGTAATCTTTTCACCTACCACAGAACCCATACTTCCCCCCGTGGATTGAAAGTCCGTAACACCAAGCGCAATAGGTGTCCCGTTTAGACATCCCACCCCTGTCTGAACAGCATCAGTTAAACCCGTTCGTTTCTGGGAGTTGATGATGCGACTTCCATGAGAATCCCCGTCAGAGAAACCTGGAACATCTTATGCAGTCATGTCTTCATCCATGGGAATCCAAGTGTCACGATCGATCGGAAGTTCGATTCTTTCTGTACTAGTCATTGGGGGGTGATAGCCGCACTCCTCACAAATATTTTTATTTTGTTTTGGGAATCTCACGTAAAGCATGTTACCGCAGTTGTCACACCGAGTCCACAACCCCCTGTCGGTATCAATGCTTATGTCTCTATTCCTTCCTCTCTCACTCAAAACGTAACCCTTTGTGGCTTTTTCGAGGAAAGCCCCGATCAATCCACCAAATTCGCGTTTATCTTCGAAC
This sequence comes from Dipteris shenzhenensis, assembly GCF_047967505.1. Taxonomy (NCBI): domain Eukaryota; kingdom Viridiplantae; phylum Streptophyta; class Polypodiopsida; order Gleicheniales; family Dipteridaceae; genus Dipteris; species Dipteris shenzhenensis. The sequence continues at coordinate 80,786 of NW_028239542.1, read as the reverse complement.
CGATTTCTCACAGACATAGGAATTTCCTCATTCATTTCTTCTCCTTCGCTTCGGAGGTAAAAACAGTCGATTCTATTAGATTTCATTTCATCAATGAGATAGACACAGAGATGGAGAAATCATTTCTGAACTATCAGGATCAGCGTCTGTTCGGAATAGGCGTCGAATCGAGACTGACTCCGAATCCGATAACTAATTGGCAATTGACTGATCATCTATTTGATCAATCATATGTTAGAACCCCACAAATAATTATCCAATAACACTTCGTGGAAATAGTTGTGTCGTGTACTGAGAGGCACTGAATCATTTCCTTACTACTCGAGTCTCTGCAGCTCGTATTCCACCTCTCCTATGCAAATTGGGGGGGATTCGAACCCCCGTCCCCATGGATCGGAACCATGTGCTCTCATCCGCTGAGCTACCAACTCCGATCCGTGGCATATCGGGAGTATGGAGGGGAATGTTCCTTCTCCCTATACTCCCTGTTCGCCCCACGAATCCTACCGAATGAATGAGATTCCCGAATAGTTACGGAAATTACAATGTATCAATTGTGTCGAATTCAAATTTGATCTGTTTCCATACCTCGCAAGCAGCAGCCAATTCGGGACTCCACTTACTAGCTTCGCGGATAATCTCGTTACCTTCACGAGCAAGATCACGTCCCTCATTACGAGCTTGTACACAAGCCTCCAATGCAACTCGATTAGCTACGGCGCCTGGTGCGTTTCCCCAGGGGTGTCCCAAGGTTCCTCCGCCGAACTGTGAGACAGAATCATCTCCGAAGATTTCAGTTAGAGCGGGCATATGCCAGACATGGATACCTCCCGAGGCTACGGGAAATACACCTGGCATGGATACCCAATCCTGAGTGAAATATATACCACGGCTTCGGTCTTTCTCGATATAATCGTCGCGTAGCAAATCGACGAAACCCAGTGTGACTTCTCGTTCTCCCTCCAGTTTACCCACTACGGTCCCGGCGTGGATATGATCCCCGCCGGACATACGCAATGCTTTGGCTAGGACACGAAAATGGATACCGTGATTTCTCTGTCTATCGATAACAGCATGCATCGCGCGGTGGATATGAAGCAGTAGCCCATTATCTCGACAATAAAAGGCCAAGCTAGTATTTGCAGTGAAGCCTCCCGTCAAATAATCATGCATGACGATGGGTGCTCCCGATTCTCTAGCAAAGACTGCTCTTTTCATCATTTCCTCACACGTACCCGCAGTGGCATTTAGATAATGTCCTTTTATTTCGCCCGTTTCGGCCTGAGCCTTGAAAAGAGCTTCTGCCACAAACAGGAACCGGTCCCTCCAACGCATGAATGGTTGAGAATTTACGTTCTCATCATCCTTCGTAAAATCAAGTCCGCCACGGAGACATTCGTAAACAGCCCTGCCATAGTTTTTAGCAGATAAGCCCAATTTTGGCTTGATTGTACATCCCAGCAAGGGACGACCATATTTGTTCAGTTTATCCCTTTCGACTTGGATACCGTGAGGCGGCCCAATGAAAGTCTTGGAATAAGCAGGAGGAATTCTCAGATCCTCCAAACGTAGAGCTCGTGGGGCTTTAAATCCAAATACGTTACCTACAATGGAAGTGAACATATTGGTGACGGAACCCTCTTCAAATAGATCCAAAGGATAAGCTACATATGCGATATATTGATTCTCTTCCCCAGCAACGGGTTCGATGTCGTAGCATCGACCCTTGTAACGATCGAGACTAGTCAGTCCATCCGTCCACACAGTGGTCCACGTACCTGTGGAAGATTCTGCAGCTACTGCAGCTCCAGCTTCCTCAGGCGGTACCCCGGGTTGCGGAGTCATCCGGAAGGCTGCCAAGATGTCAGTATCTTTGGTCTCATAATCGGGAGTATAGTAAGTTAGTCGATAATCTTTAACACCAGCTTTGAACCCAATACCTGTTTTAGTCTCTGTTTGTGGTGACATGAGTCCCTCCTTACAATTCAATTAGTAAATCCTGCAAGGATGAGATCTGCTCGACATAGATGGAAGAATTCAACGTGAAGCGTGGAATAGGTCCTGATAGATTCGACTCGAGACGTTTGTCGAAACTCTACCTCAAGCATGGGACATTAGTATTTTATAATACGTCCCACATGTAATGCAACTGACTCTGGTTGTTTCGCACGGAAATTGCTTGAAGAATTAGATCGTAATACATCTCGATACATTGACTCGGGAATCTTTTCGTGGTTAGACTGGTCAGTAGAAGCAAAAAAGGGGATTGAATTCGATATCTGGTTCGCTTTGCGAATAGACGGGGGAAAAAAGGGGATTCGACGAATGAGATGTAGCAATCACATCTAACTAGATGGACCAACTCGTGGGTATCGCGCTCTTTTGCCTCCGACCCATATGTGGAGAGGAGGAAATCAAATCCTACAGTACCTGTCACCCATCTGGATGGATCGGAATCGACTTCCGAGGAAGCAAATGATATGTTTGAAAAAGGGGGAGAAGGGTGTGGAACTAGTAACTCCCCACCATCAACCAATTAGCAATGAAATGCCAGATGGTTCTGCCAATTCGACAATCAAATGAAGATAATACACCAAAACAGTTACGAAAACCAGTTCTTCTGCTTTTGGAATTTCTAAATCAGTGGAGAGAAATGTGGGATATATTACCCAGATCATTGGACCAGTATCGGATGTGTCTTTCCCTCCAGGTAAAATGCCCAATATCTACAACTCTTCGATGGTTAAGGGGAAAAACCCGGCGGGTCAAGAGATTAATGTTACTCGTGAGGTGCAACAATTACCGGGTAATAATGAAGTCAGAGCCGTAGCTATGAGTGCTACAGATGGTCTGATGAGAGGTATGGGCGTCGTCGATACAGGAGCTCCTCTCAGTGTTCCTGTTGGTGAAATTACTCCTGGTTGAATCTCTAATGTCCCTGGTGAACCCGTCGATGACTTGGGTCCCGTAGATATTGGTACGACGTCCCCCATTCATAGATCCGCTCCGGCATTTACGCAGTTGGATACTAAATTATCTATATTTGAGACGGGGATTAAAGTCGCGGATCTTTTGGCTCCCTATCGTCGAGGAGGAAAGATTGGATCATTTGGAGGAGCTGGAGTGGGAAAAACGGTTCCTATCACGGAATCAATTAACAACATCGCCAAGGCTCACGGAGGTGTATCTGTATTTGGTGGGGTGGGGGAACGCACCCGTGAGGGTAATGATCTTTACATGGAAACGAAGGAATCGAAAGTTATTAATGAACAAGATATATCAGAATCGAAGGTGGCTCCAGTTCATGGTCAGATGAATGAACCACCAGGAGCTCGTATGAGAGTTGGTTCAACTGCTCTGACAATGGCTGAATATTTCCGAGATGTGAACAAGCAAGATGTCCTTTTATCTATCGACAACATATTTCGTTTTGTCCAAGCAGGATCAGAAGTTTCTGCTTTATTGGGTAGAATGCCTTCCGCCGTGGGTCATCAACCAACTCTTAGTACAGAAACGGGATCCCCACAAGAGAGAATTACTTCTACCAAGGAAGGATCGATAACTTCTATTCAAGCTGTTTATGTACCTGCAGATGATTCGACTGACCCAGCTCCTGCTACAACATTTGCACACCCAGATGCTACCACTGTGCTTTCGAGAGGACTAGCAGCTAAAGGTATTTATCCGGCTGTAGATCCCTTGGATTCGACTTCAACCATGTTACAACCCTGGATTGTGGGTGAAGAGCATTACGAAACCGCACAAGGGGTTAAACAGACTTTACAGCGTTATAAGGAATTGCAAGATATTATAGCTATTCCCGGACTGGATGAATCGTCAGAAGAGGACCGTCTAACGGTAGCTCGGGCTCGGAAGATAGAACGTTTCTTATCACAACCCTTCCTCGTAGCAGAAGTATTTACTGGTTCGCCAGGGAAATATGTTAGTTTAACAGAAACCACTAAGGGATTTCAAATGATTCTTCCTGGAGAATTGGATAATCTCCCTGAACAAGCTTTTCATCTGGTTGGCAACATCGATGAAGCCACCACGAAGGCTGCAACCTTACAAGTGGAGGGTCAATGAAAGGGATGGTACTGAATCTTCGTGTAATGGCTCCTAATCGAACTGTTTGGAATTCTGAGGTTCGAGAAATCGTCCCATCTACGAGTAGTGGCCAGATTGGTGTATTGCCCAATCACGCTCCACTTCTTACAGCTTTGGATATGGGAGTCCCGAAGGTACGTCACGATGGACAGTGGTCCGCAATGGCGTTGATGGGTGGTTTCGCCATGGTAGACAGTAATCAGGTAACAACATCAGTCAACGAAGCAGAACGAGCTACCGAAATTGATCCTGAGGAGGCTCGGGAAGCTCTTCAGACAGCTCAAGCTGACGCAGCTCAAGCCGAAGGCAGAAGGAAAGCTATTGAAGCTAATCTAGCATTTAAAAGAGCTAAGGCGAGATTAGAGGCTTCAAATACTACTCAATCATTCCCACTTTTAGTTGCGCCTGTGAGAAACGACGGGAAAAGCATGATGGGACACACAATGATTTGTTAGTCCCGTAATACTTCGTATCCATCCCAAATATTTGTAGAACTTATTAGGTATCATTTCAAGTATTGTGGTACCTAATGAGTTTTACCTACTATTGGATTCGAACCAATGACTCTCGCCGTATGAAAGCGACACTCCAACCACTGAGTTAAGTAGGCTTCTATTGCTTGTAGTACTCTATTATACCGACCCAGGGAGAGAATTTCAAACAATTAGAACATCAATAAATATTTGATTTTAACGGCAAAAGATGAGTCTCGCCTCCTTCTCGGTTGGTTACCAGCTTGACAGGGATCATCCGATGCATTATACTAATGTAGCCACAGGGCTATAGCTCAACGGTAGAGCACCTCGTTTACACGTGCGCCGATGCTTCTCGGGAAGGGTTCGTCGCTATTCAACCGATCTACGCGGAATATACCGCGTAAGTTACTTATGTCTTACCCTATTGGGAGATGTGGAAGAACAGTAGCATGACGAAGAATCGATCGGAAAAAGGATCGATTTCGGTGGGTTGATATGGTCAGTAGATGATACGTCTAATGCTAAGGGTGGTGGGGGCAATGCGAGGACCTCAACAAGATCTCTTCTTCGTCCTACGAACCTTGAGGTGTATGAGGGTATCGTATCTCCTTCCTAGGCGATCGAGACACTTAGAATTAAGTGGATTTGTGTCTACGGGATGCAAACCTGTGTCAACACTAAGAATCTTCTCGAGAGACTTCGGGATTGCTTCGGAGGGAACGAGTTCTTCGAGCACACGGAACCATTTCTTTGTTATTTATAATGAAGCAAAGGATGGTGCATCAACAATGGCTTCTTCCTCCCATCCGGTGGAAGACTAGTTGATGAGGGAGCCCAATGCCACGAAAGAAGCATGTTGGGTTCGTGAAGCAGTTCAAGAATTTATATATTCCGATCTGCATTACCGAGAATGTTTACGGTTCGAATCCGTATAGCCCTAATCTTTAATGATAAGCCGGTCTCGCCCATCGCAGCGGAACTAATTGAGAATTACCCAGATTCAACGCGACTCGCATGAACTATATAGATCGTAGGGTCACTACTTCCGTTTCGATCAGGGGATAGGGATGAAGATCAGGAAGGAGAAGGAATTATTCATTAATAAGTTCCTCAATGATGGTCAATCGGAGAAAATTCAGATAAGAATCTAAATTGACGGATTGCTTTCCATAATAGATAATCCGTATAAATCAATCTTATGCATCGATTCGGTAGGGAGGTACATACCATACCCCACTACCTACTTAGTAGAATATAGTCCCCATCCGGTTCTTCCGGCAATTTGACTCATCTCACGGATTCCAGCCAAGAGCTCATTTCCGGATGGGGAGTCCCGTTTCTAATAATCTTCTCGCAAGTCCATTTGGTATCCAGCATCTTCCGAGGACTGGATCGGAGGGACGATTGGCTCATCACTGGGGGGGTGTACATCCCGATTCCATTCTGGGATGAGATGTCCGTGAGCCACGTCTGGCATCTCATCCCCGATCGAACGATCGAGGAGTCAGCAACCCCCCCCCCCTTCACTTATCATAAAGATGTTACACCCACACGGTGGGGTGAGAAGATAAATACCGAAGCAGGAGGAGTATGTAAATGTTTTTGCTTCCTAAACACGATTCCTTCCGGATCCTCCTACTAGTATCCATCCTTATTCCCTATACAGCCTTTTCGGTTTCCAGATCCGTCGCACCCATCCGCGAGGGGCCTGAAAAACTAACAAGCTATGAATCAGGTATGGAACCAAAGGGAGGGGCTTGGATCCAATTCCAGATCCGTTATTATATGTTTGCCCCGGTATTCGTTATTCCCGACGTCGAGACGGTCTCTCCCTATCCCCGGGCTATGAGTTTCAGGGAATTGGGTCTATTTGCTTTTACTGAAGTGTCTATCCCCATATCCATATTAATTGTCGGTTCGATTTATGCATGGTGAAAAGGAGCATTGGAATGGTCCTAATTTCTAACTATTCGGGTAAGAGGAACGGAGTCGACTCCCGTGGGGGGAATCCACTAATTAACTCCGTGGAGTCCTTCTCCCCCGATCAAGACACATCAAACTCGATTATTTTGACTAACTTGAATGATCTCTCCAATTGGTCTCGACTTTCCAGTTTGTGGCCACTCCTTTACGGTACTAGCTGCTGCTCCATTGAATTCGCCTCATTAATTGGTTCACGCTTCGACTTCGACCGGTACGGTCTAGTACCAAGATCCAGCCCCAGACAAGCTGATCCCATAATAACGGCGGGTACTATCACCATGAAGATGGCTCCGTCTCTAGTGAGACTCTATGAACAAATGCCCGAACCAAAGTATGTAATTGCTATGGGGGCATGTACCATTACGGGAGGCATGTTTAGTACGGATTCTTACAGCACCGTTCGCGGAGTGGATAAATTGATTCCTGTGGACATTTATTTGCCGGGTCGTCCGCCCAAGCCCGAAGCTATTATTGATGCTGTGACAAAACCCCGCAAAAGAATTGCTCAGGAAAACTATAGGGATCGAACTTCTTGTCGAACCCGGAAGAGATATTTTAGTCTGAATCACCGACTTTTTTTCGTACCCAATACCTATACCGGTGAATACAATCAACGAATCGCAAATCAGTCTTCGAAATCCCTATCAAATATCCTCTCGAAGGGATTGAGTGGATTCGAAAGTATGCATGAAGAATCCGTATCAGAGGCGGGCGGGTGAAGATATTCCACAGAGATATAGAACGTTAGCTAATATGAGTATTATCAATAACAACGGCGATTCCAACATCGAGATGCGGGGTCGATTACCCGCTTGGTCGACTAGACATAGTTTAGCCCACAGACCTTTAGGTTCTGATTACCGGGGTGTCGAGATCCCACAGGTCAAAGCAGGGGATTGGCCTTCTATAGCTGTTGCTTCATATGCGTGCGGTTTCAATTATCCCCGTTCCCAATGTGCCTATGATGCAGCACCAGGAGGATCCCTAGCTAGTGTGTATCATCTGACGGAGGTGCGAGACGATGCAGATCAACCTGAAGAAGTATGTACAAAAGTCTTCGTTCCGAGAAAAGACCCCAGGATTCCATCCGTTTGTTGGGTTTGGAAAAGTTCCAATTTCCAGGAACGGGAATCCTATGATATGTTAGGAATCACTTATGAGAGTCATCCGCACCTACAACGTATCTTAATGCCTGGGAGCCGGCTGGGATGGCCTTTACGTAAGGATTATGTCGTACCCGACTTTTATGAGCTACAGGATGCTTATCGAATTGGGACGGAGGCAAAATTGAAAGCCATCCTCCCACTAGCCAATTCTGTATCATTCTATTTAATCTTGTGCGGCAGGTGAGGCTGGTCTACCTTATTTGAGACACTTGTTTCTCGTACGATCAATCGCATCCACGTATCTGCATCGAAATCCGCACCTACATATGCACGTTCAAGCGTATGTAGGTGTGGGTATAGATACATACCCCGACCAGTAGACCAATAAGCAATCCATATTTTTTTTTTGGATTCTCCTATTTCCAAGTGCGGTTTTCGCCCGCAGCCATCAGATCAAATTATTTCCCATCGGTATGCCAGGAACCAGACTTGAACTGGTGACACGAGGATTTTCAGTCCTCTGCTCTACCTACTGAGCTATCCCGGCCAGTGATTCCGCGATAATCCCAAACAAATATCCCAGCGTGGATTGATTCTTTCCCTTACCTATCCGTCCAATCGAAGTAACTATCCTCACGAATCCATTTTTTTTTTTATACCTTGCAGGCGAACCATTCAGACAATCCATTGGATTTGCCGAATGGTTCAGTCGCAAACCACTCAAAAATATTCTCGAGCTGGGGACGAGACATCAATCCGATTCGATTGAGCTATGAATCGGGAGCATGGATCCCCTCTCGTTTAGGTGGAGGAAATCAATACGTATTCGGGAGATGTATCTCGATACCCTTCGTCCGCTTGATGGGTCGAAGAATCCCATCCACCAGAATAGACGGGGAGGGATTTCTCTGTTTCATGGGGTAGATGCTTCCCACAACTCCTACGCAATTTGGATAATATGTTTCATCCCGTTCTACTGGGGATGTAGGGACTCGAACCCTCACGGTCCTACAAAGACCAACGGATTTTCTTTCTACCACAATTTGCATTGCTGTTTCCATCAACGGCGTAGAGTTGGACTCCATCTCTATCCGCGAAGGTCTGTTACTAATGGTTATTCATCGAACCATATTCATCCGAATACGGAGTATACATACACAAAGAGGAAATCAGGAGAAGATGGGATTCGGGGATAATCGAGTAGATCCCACCAATACCCGAGATTCTCGAGATTTTGATACAATCCTCGGTGCGGATGTTGAGTATGCACTGGGAGAGGATCCTCGCCGCTTATAGGATCATTCTAGATTGAATCATCCATGGAAAGAGAACATCTATCCGCTTAATGAATAATAGAAATTAATAGATCGTTCGTCGGAATAGCTTCCGTCGAGTCTCTGCACCTATCTCATCATCCGAATCCTGCTTCTGAAATGAGATTTGGCTCAGGATCGCCTACTAAATAATCCTAGGTTTCCCTGAATTTGAAAGCTATCACTCGGTGTGTTTCCATACCTAGGCTCAATCCAATCGAGTCCGCAGCGTCTACCATTCCGCCATACCCCCCCCCCCCTTGAGTCCCAAACCGAAGCAATGGATCTGCAATTGCATCAAATCCTTTTGCATGCCATCCGAGTTTGCATGTTCCATGCCATTTGTTCCAGAGATATTTCACGAGTCTCTTGATTCCGGTCAAGCGGAAATTATATACCCCGTCCCGATTCCCGAATTCTCAACCTCTTCCCTTTTCTGTTTCTATTCCCAATTTCCTCCAGAAAGGGACTCCACCGATCCCAGAGAATATATATCTGCGAGACCATACCCTGCTTCTCCGTATTCGCGTACCCATAAGAATTATACACGGGTGGGGTAATTAAATCAATACGATACGGTAGGAGATGGAATTATCGACTCATCTAACCCATCTCTGTGGTTGAATAACCCTTGCGGCTGACTGCGCCGTGGGCGCAACCACCATTGTCGCTTTAGGAGGGTTCTATTCCATCCCATGGGGTTCAAAAGAACCAGGAAAGCTTGGTTTGGATTCGGAAGTACCACATTCACAAGGCAGAGGTTATCGGTTCGATTCCGGCAGAATATTGCCCAGTATCAGTCGATGCACCAATACCGTGTCTCCCTTCGGCTTTGTCCCCCGCGTCGAAGCCTCCATTTCCAATAGAGTCGATGGGAATTCGAGTATTTGTTCGTCTACATTCATATGTTATGATTATTACAAATACCAAATGTTCAACAAAATTGGGTGACACTTATAAATAGTACCAGTACTTCGATTACGGAGAGGTCCATTCCGGGTCTTACCATGCTTACAAAGAAGGAGTTTTTATGTCTCGTTATCGAGGACCCCGTCTGAAAATAATACGTCGTCTCAAGGATCTACCCGGGCTTACAAATAAAACATCAAATCCGAGAGAAGCACGAATTGCTATTGATTAATCTGCTTCGAGAAAGGTATCTCAATTTTGCGTGCGTCTGGAAGCCAAACAGAGATTACGTTTCAATTATGGATCAACGGAACGACAATTGCCTAGATACGTTCGTATTGCTAGAAGAGCCAAGGGTTCAACAGGTCAAGTACCATTACAGCTACTCGAAATGCGTCCAGATAATATTGTTTCTCGTCCAGGTATGGCTCCTACTATTCCTGCAGCTAGGCAATTAGTTAATCATAGACACATTCTAGTGAACGATCGTATAGTCGATATACCGAGTTACCGTCGCAAACCAAAAGATACTATTATTGTGAGAAATCGACCGGGTTCTCGCAATGGACCAAATAGAGAGATGGAATTTTCTCGGGGAGACAAAATACCTGATCATTCAACTTTTTCCTCGTCGGGAGACAGTAGACCCACAGGATTAGTGAATGGAATCGCAAATCGGGAGTCCACTGGGTTGGATATAAATGAATTGCTCGTCGTTGAGTATTACTCCCGCAAAGCCTAACCCCAAGTAATTATCTAATAGTCTGGGATTCCTCATTCTGAAATTCGGATACCCCCCCCCCCGGGGGGGGGGATTCTTGGAATTATTATTTGAAATCGGGAGTACTAACTGGAAGCATTCAAAGGATTAGCAATTCTTTGGGGTGCCGGAACAGAGTCAATGACGGAATGCAAAGGGGAAAGGGGGGGATTCGAACCCCCGGTAAACAAGAGTCTACATAGCATTTCCAATGCTACACCTTAAACCACTCAGTCACCTTTCCTGCAACTTTGTACTATTTACACATCTTACCAATCTAAGAAACCGGATAGCAACTCAATCCTCGATGATAGACGGGAAAAAGTGATTCCTGGAAGTGAGTGCAAGCCTCATCAGTTATTAAGAAATGAGATTAATTCCCGGAATTGAGGTAGGGGAGGTGACCCCATCCCTGGGATAGATTTTTAGTTGTTCCGAGTCGATTTCATAATGAGAGATTTTCAATTAGGTGATGCAGATCCCATCAAAAGCAATCACTCCATTAGTAATTATTCATGGATGCTGCGAGACTATATACCCCCATTCACACACGACTCTCATTCGGTGCGGAATTAGTTACTCCACCCTCCCAGTCGATTGAGGGGGAGGGACATAGATACCAGACGGATGCACCTCTTCCCCTTGTATTGCAAAAGAGATCTGTTCTTCCGGCATCCTGATTAACTCAATAATAAGTGGAACGAAGAGGAATTCCAATTACGCCTAGATCCCAGAGAAATGACAATTCTATTGATAGAACTCCCACGATTCTGGCGGATATCTTGTTACAAATCATACCGACTACTGATAGGGAGAAGAGAGCTTTTACTTATTATAGAGATGGTGCGATTTGGGGAGGGAAAATCGATTAACCTTAATTCCTAATTAATTGGGGGATTCAAATTCCGATAGACCCGCGTTTGGTGAAGGTATGTTTCGAACGGGAAACAAGTCCTTCTGTCGTGTATCCTCGATTGATGCAGCCTCAAATGCTCCAGTTTCGATCTCCGGCGAATCGTAGTAGTAAGCAAAAGGTGAAACCTACGGACCGACCTATTTGTAGGACTCCGTGGGTAGGCATAGGGGAGAGGCACTACGTGGAGGAATCGACAACGCAAAAGCTTCGTTACGGTTGGGTTCAGCCGCGCGTCGTGTTTCTATGACGAATACCAATAATGATTGGGACAACGAACATCCATCCCGTTCGTATTTTGGATACCCCTAGAATCATCGGAGATTGTCGAAGTAGCTGATCCCCATGAAACTCGAAGCGTTGGGAACAGAGAAATTGTCATTAGTCTCTTGGTGTCGACGTGTCGGAGTGGCACAACCATGTTAACAAGAGATTTTTGGCAGAAGGGATGGCTAGTCCAGTAGTTTCACAGACACTAGCCCCCGTTCATCCATAGGTTTAGAGTAGGAATTGCTAGACTATTCCAAATACTAGTCCTCTCCATGCATCATGCAGGAGGAGCCGTATGAGGTGAGAATCTCAAGTACGGTTTTGAAGCGGAGCTCATTCACGCTGAGTGAGCGACCCTGACGAATGTCGGCCCAATCCGAAGGAGAATATGCAGAAGCTTCATAAAATTACTACAAAGCTATGCGTTTGGAGATTGATCCTCATGATCGGAGTTACATACCCCATAATATAGGTTTGATTCATACTAGCAATGGAGAACATGCAAAGGCTTTGGAATACTATTTTCAAGCATTGGAACGGAATCCTTTTCCACCACAGGCTCTTAATAATATGGCTGTGATCCGTCATTACGTGCGATTACCCATACTATAGGATCCCTTGATTCGAAACCACTCGATGTAGGAGGCTTTCCACAAGCATACTCCCATAAGGAGTTCTCCTGAGCTGTGGAATTTGGTGTCCCCCGTAGTAACTCAGGTCCGGGGGAAGAACGGAAGCCTGTGAATCCCATGGATAATCGGGTGAATTGAGGGAGAAAGCACCGCAAAGATTCGTCATCGAAAATCTGGGTCGATACGATGAGATTTGCTCACTCGGGGGGTTCTACAATCGATTCCTGTAATAGAATCGATTTGGAAAGGAATATCGAGCTATGGTGTAGTATCAAATCCCAAAGGAAACATTTCAGCGGATCTATTTTTAGAAGTAGGGGAATTAGTTCCGGGGGAGATTATTACCCTCCTCCACGAATTAGGAGTATGGAAAAGATTCTATCTCGCATCGATAGGATTGGAAACCATTCCCAGTAACTACTCTTGATTCTTCTCTAGACTAACGGGGGAGGGGGCCAAGTAAATCTCTCTCTTCTCTTGGATCAGATAGAGAATAAGCTACTGAGTAGTCATTCGAGCCGCATGAGGTAGGAAACTCTCAAGTCCGGTTCTGAGGGAGGATATCTCGAAGGGATCTATCCATCCCGACCGGGGGGAGCAGGCCATTCAACAGGGAGACCCGGAGGCTTCGGAATCTTGGTTTGATCAAGCCGCTGAGTGTCGGAAACAAGCAATAGCACTTCCTCCAAGCAATTATATCGAAGCACAAAATTGGTTGAGGATTACGAAACGTTCCAGGTGATGAGAGAGGGGGGTGACGCCGGGGTAGCAGTGATATGGGGACCAGACAATTGAAAGAAATTCCTTTACATTTTCTACCCCCCCCCCCCCCCTGGGATACCAGGAAGGAGAAGACTTCTCCTCCTACCGATTGCCATCTGGTAATATGTAACCCCCCCCCTACTGAAACGTATAAGAATCTCTCTATACAAGGTCCATAAAGCACTAATAAGTTGTGTAATAATAAGATTAAATGCCTGCCTCGGATAACTCTTCTATTACAGCTGTTCCAGTTCCAAACTCAGGGAGAAGAATACCTTACATACGAATTCCATCTCTTAGAAGTTTCGTATCCCCCGCTGGTAGGTCGTTGCTATCCCCTGTCCGAAGAGAGGAGAATCTCGATGACTATTCGTTCACCGGAACCAGAAGTCAAGATTATGGTGGAAAAGGATCCCGTGAGAACTTCTTTCGAAAAATGGGCTCAACCTGGACATTTCTCGAGAACTTTAGCTAAGGGTCCCAGTAGTACCACTTGGATTTGGAATCTACATGCTGATGCTCATGATTCTGATAGTCACACAAATGATTCAGAAGATATATCCCGTAAAACATTCAGCGCCCATTTTGGTCAATTAGCTATTATTCTTATCTGGCTGAGTGGTATGTATTTTCACGGGGCTCGCTTCTCTAATTACGAGGCGTGGCTAAGTGATCCCACTCATGTTAAGCCTAGCGCCCAGGTAGTTTGGCCAATAGTTGGTCAAGAGATACTTAATGGAGATGTAGGTGGGGGATTCCAGGGAATACAGATAACGTCCGGATTTTTTCAAATATGGCGGTCTTCTGGAATAACTAGTGAGTTACAACTCTATTGCACCGCTATCGGTGCCTTAATCTTTGCAGGATTGATGTTCTTCGCTGGTTGGTTCCACTATCACAAGGCTGCTCCAAAATTGGCTTGGTTCCAGGACGTGGAATCCATGTTGAACCACCACCTAGCAGGCCTCTTGGGATTGGGTTCCTTGGCGTGGGCGGGACACCAGGTACACGTCTCGCTACCCATTAACCAACTATTAGACGCGGGAATCGATCCTAAGGAGATACCTCTTCCTCATGAATCCATTTTGAATCGTGACCTTTTGGCTCAGATGTATCCCAGTTTCGCAAAGGGATTAACTCCATTCTTTACCCTCGACTGGTTACAATACTCAGATTTCTTAACCTTCCGTGGGGGATTGAATCCAGCCACAGGGGGATTGTGGTTGACCGATACTGCGCATCACCATCTAGCTATTGCAGTTCTTTTCCTGATAGCTGGTCACATGTATCGAACCAATTGGGGTATCGGGCATAGTACGAAAGAGATTCTGGAAGCTCATAAAGGTCCCTTCACGGGTGAGGGTCACAAGGGTCTTTACGAGATCCTAACTACTTCATGGCATGCTCAATTAGCTATTAATCTTGCTATGTTGGGTTCCCTAACAATTGTAGTGGCCCATCATATGTATGCTATGCCTCCCTATCCATACCTAGCTACTGATTATGCTACGCAGCCATCCCTGTTTACGCATCACATGTGGATTGGTGGTTTCCTAGTGGTAGGCGCGGCGGCACACGCAGCTATTTTTATGGTGAGAGATTATGATCCGACTACTCAATACAACAACCTATTGGATCGTGTCATTCGGCATCGTGATGCAATAATTTCACATCTTAACCGGGTATGCATTTTTCTAGGTTTCCATAGTTTCGGATTGTATATTCATAACGATACTACGAGTGCGTTGGGACGTCCCCAAGATACGTTTTCAGATACTGCTATTTAATTACAACCCATATTTGCTCAGTGGGTCCAAAACATTCATGCTTCTGCTCCTGACTTAACGGCACCTAATGCAACAGCAGGTACCAGTTTGACCTGGGGGGGTGGAGACTTAGTAGCAGTAGGTGGTAAAGTTGCTTTGTCACCAATCCCATTAGGTACTGCCGATTTTTTGGTGCATCACATCCATGCCTTTACGATTCATGTTACTGTATTAATATCACCAAAAGGTGTCCCGTTTGCGAGGAGCTCCCGCCTAATACCCGACAAAGCGAATCTTGGTTTTCGTTTCCCTCGTGATGGCCCCGGTAGAGGAGGTACCTGCCAGGTATCTGCTTGGGATCATGTCTTCTCAGGTTTGTTCTGGATGTATAATTCCATCTCAGTAGTTATATTTCATTTCAGTTGGAAGATGCAATCTGACGTACGGGGTAGTATAAGTGACCAGGGAGTAGTGAGCCATATCACTGGAGGAAACTTCGCGCAGAGTTCAACAACCATTAATGGATGGCTCCGTGATTTCCTATGGGCACAGGCTTCCCAAGTCATTCAATCGTATGGTTCTTCATTATCCGCATATGGTCTTTTATTCTCGGGTGCTCATTTTGTTTGGGCTTTTAGTCTGACGTTCCTGTTCAGTGGCCGTGGATATCGGCAAGAACTCATCGAATCTACTGTTCGGGCCCATAATAAATTGAAAGTTGCTCCTGCTATCCAGCCCAGGGCTCTGAGTATTGTACAGGGACGTGCCGTAGGGGTGGCTCATTACCTTCTGGGTGGAATCGCCACAACATGGGCATTCTTCCTAGCGAGAATCATTGCAGTAGGATAATGGCTAGGAGGATTCGAAAAGCATTACGGCATCAAGATTTCCAAAGTTCAGCCAGGGTCTATCCCAAGACCCAACTACTCGTCGTATCTGGTTCGGTATAGCCACTGCGCATGACTTCGAGAGTCATGACAATATTACCGAGGAACGTCTCTACCAGAAAATATTTGCTTCCCATTCTGGTCAATTAGCTATAATTCTTCTCTGGACTTCTGGGAATCTATTCCATGTAGCTTGGCAGGGTAACTTCGAGGCATGGGTGCAAAACCCATTACAGGTAAGACCAATCGCTCATGCCATTCGGGATCCTCATTTTGGTCAACCAGCCGTCGAGGCTTATACCCGAGGGGGAGCTCCGGGTCCGGTTAATATTGCTTATCCTGGTGTTTATCAGTGGCGGTACACTATCGGTTTACGCGACAATCAAGATCTATATACCGGAGCTATCTCCTTACTAGCTGTTTCCGCCTTGTTCCTGGTAGCGGGTTGGTTGCATCTACAACCCAAATGGAAACCGGGTATTTCTTGGTTCAAAAATGCTGAATCTCGTCTCAATCATCACTTATCAGGACTCTTCGGAATAAGCTCTCTAGCTTGGACAGGCCACCTGATTCACGTCGCTATTCCTGAATCTAGAGGCGAACATGTGAGATGGGGTAATTTACTAACTGCACTACCACACCCCCAAGGTTTGGGACCATTCTTTTCGGGTCAATGGAGTGTTTATGCACAAAGTCCCGACTCCGCTAATCACTCGTTCAATAGTGCTCAGGGAGCAGGAACTGCCATTTCAACCTTTCCGGGGGGATTTCATCCACAAACTCAGAGTTTGTGGTTAACTGATATCGCTCATCATCATCTGGCAATTGCGGTTGTGTTTATCATTGCCGGCCACATGTACAGGACTAACTACGGCATCGGACATAGTATAAAAGAGATTCTGGAAGCTCATATTCCTCCAGGAGGCAGGTTGGGACGTGGACATAGGGGACTCTACGACACAATCAATAACTCCCTACATTTCCAATTAGGACTCGCTTTAGCTGCTTTAGGAGTCATTACTTCCCTAGTGGCACAACATATGTATTCCTTACCCGCTTATGCTTTTATAGCACAGGATTATACGACCCAGGCCGCGCTATACACCCATCACCAGTACATCGCTGGTTTTATTATGACAGGGGCGTTCGCCCACGGAGCCATATTCTTTATACGGGATTATGATCCGGAACAAAATAAGGATAACGTGTTGGCAAGGATGTTGGAGCATAAAGAAGCAATAATAGCCCATTTGAGTCGGGCTAGTTTATTCCTAGGGTTCCATACTTTGGGTCTCTATGTCCATAACGACGTCACGTTAGCCTTTGGAACCCCAGAGAAGCAAATTCTTATTGAACCTGTATTTGCTCAACGGATACAATCCGCTCACGGTAAATCTTTGTATGGTTTCGACGTACTTCTCTCCTCGACAGACAGTCCAGCATTCAATGCTGGTCAGAGCTTGTGGCTACCCGGTTGGTTAGACGCCATTAATAATAATAGCAACTCATTATTCCTAACCATTGGACCCGGGGATTTCTTAGTTCATCATGCTATTGCTCCAGGTCCACATACAACTACACCGATTCTAGTGAAGGGTGCATTAGATGCGCGCGGCTCCAAGCTGATGCCGGATAAGAAAGAATTTGGTTATAGTTTTCCTTGCGACGGTCCAGGTAGAGGTGGTACCTGTGACATCTCGGCCTGGGATGCATTTTATCTGGCAGTTTTCCGGATGTCGAATACAATTGGATGGGTCACCTTTTACTGGCACCGGAAGCATATTACCCTGTGGCAGGGAAATGTAGCTCAATTCAATGAATCCTCTACTTACTTGATGGGATGGTTGAGGGATTATCTACGGCTGAATTCTTCACAACTCATTAACGGTTACAATCCTTTCGGTATGAACAGTTTATCCGTCTGGGCATGGATGTTTTCGTTTGGACATCTCGTTCGGGCTACTGGATTCACGTTTCCCATCTCCTGGCGCGGTTATTGGCAAGAACTTATTGAAACTCTGGCTCGGGCTCATGAACGCACACCTTTGGCCAATCTGATTCGCTGGAAAGACAAACCAGTCGCTCTTTCTATCGTTCAAGCACGATTAGTGGGACTAGCCCACTTCTCCGTAGGTTATATATTTACCTATGCAGCTTTCTCAATAGCATCCACATCGGGTAAATTTGGGTAGCTCTGTGTTTCGCCTCAATAAAAGCTAAAAGCATGTATCGCATTGGGCTTACCTTTGGCATTCGAGCCAGTGGTAAGCCCAACTTATCCACGATTAAAATCTGTCTCTGATGGATAGATAGCACGGATGGGTGGCAAATCATAGCACTTCAATTGGACTCTATCCCAAATTCCATCCATTCTATAATAACATTCCAATATCGCCGACTAGGAAATTACGGCAAAGAGGAGTCTCATTGAGAAAGAGAAGAAGAAACAAAAACTGGTGAGGAAATATTATCTCATACGTCAATCCCTGAAACAGAGAATGAGGGGGGGTTTATCAATACAAGAAAAATTAGAGGTTTCTGAGGCGTTCCAATCTCCACCACGTAACAGTGCACCCACCCGTCTTCGTAACCGATGCTCCCTAACCGGACGCCCCAGATCCAATTATCGAGACTTTGGTTCATCCAGACACGTACCACGCGAAATGGCACACGCTTGTTTGCTGCCTGGAGTAATAAAATCGAGTTGGTAGATAAATATTGGTTTTCCCACACGAATTGTTGGAGAATCGATCTCCATAAATTCACAAGATTCCCTCGTGTTCAATGTAATTATTTGAAGACTGTATAATAATTACAGCGAGGGAATCAACCACGCGGGGTAGAGCAGCTTGGTAGCTCGCAAGGCTCATAACCTTGAGGTCACGGGTTCGAATCCCGTCTCCGCAAACGAAAATTAACTTGGTGATAGGGTGATAAAGCAATAGGTGATAGGGGGATAAAGCAATAGTCCACCCTGTTCCCGTATTTTTATTCCAACTATTTGACCACGTACCGGCGGGTATTCATCCACAACATAAACCGGATAATCCCAAATTTTCCCCCCTCATTCTCCTTTTTCTCCTTCCCAGGTGAATCTCCCGATTCTCTATCGGGATCCATTCAATCGGGTAAGTAGGGGGTGGAAAGGAGGACTCAACCATTTCCGCTAGTTCCAGAGACCTTACCCCACCTAGTTTTAGTATCAGCAGTTTTTAATCCCCCCCCCCTGGTAAGATTGAGAGAATAGTGACAGGATAATGATTTGAGAAACGGGAAACAGAATAGTTCTGTTTCCGACATACTGTGTTTCATACACCTCATCAATGTCATCATCGGTAAGCCCTTTTAACTCAGTGGTAGAGTACCGCCATGGTAAGGCGTAAGTCATCGGTTCAAATCCGATAAAGGGCTCGTGAGATTTCACTCGACTTGTCTCTTTCTCTCGGCACAGACACTCGTAATCCTTCCTTACATTGTAGAGTACCACATATGTTTCTACCAATTCAGAAAATTAGTGATCACGTCGAAATGATCCTTCGCCCGAATAGGCGACGAATATGACGAGGCCCCCCCCCCCCCCCAGATGCCTATCGAATCAGATTATCCTGATTATCCACTTTCACTGCTCGGGGGACTCCCGGTAAGATTCGCAACAAATATCCACATATATCTATCTATATAGCGGGATCCATATGTGGGTGGGGAAATCAACGAAGAATCAGCGAATCGCTACGTAATAAAGCTGTTCGGAATGTTCCCCCCCGTCTTGAATCTCAGAATTATTGCTACCCGTAATATAAGAAATTTAGGTAGATGTAATTCATGATGTGGAAGATCATTCAGTTACCCCTGATACAGGAATCCAATGAGAATTCTGACTATCGATACATCTCTCCGCAGGGGGAGATATTCCAATGAATTCTCGTATGAAAAGATTTCAGCTAACTCCCAGCTACGGGTTTCTCTCGTATCATTCCGATCCATCTCCCGCTTCTTAACCAGGAGGTAAGACGGACTATATGGTTCTCATTTAATCTATCGAGACGGGAGTTTGTTTCTCTCGTCCGACATCAAGGAAAAGTGGCCTCCCCCCACCCCCCCCCACCCACCCGCCATTAATCACCCGAATGATTCGGGAGCGAAAAGCTTCCGAATGGTATTGAGTATTGGTAGAATAAATATCAGGAAGTGTCTCTTCCATCGTGAAATAGACGAGTAAAGTGAAGATACGGATCATAAATATCTGTATGTACGCGTGTCCTACTCAATTCACCAAATAGATAGATTGCTGAAAATTGGTGCTTCTCCCACTCCTTCCTGTACTTCTCCAGTGGGCAGGACATGCGGGAGGAAACACCAGCACCACATAAAGAGATCCAATAGATGCCGTTGATTGTTCAATTGGAAGGAATCTAGCTGGGATAAAGTTCCGGATCAGGATTCATCGACGTAGCGAACGGGTTGATGGAGTCTCGGAAGAAGAGAAAGGGTTACCCACTTTCTGAAGAATCACGAAATCAATTTCGTTGTATCGGTACTCTATCCATATCCATCCGCTTGGGGGAACGAGACGGAGTAGAAAAGTACCCTCGACGGGACCTAGGAATATTGTTACCATGCCAGAGAGATTCCGACAAATTCTTATTCAGAAGGGGCAGTGATATGGTAGTTTCATTTCCTACACCACGACCCTATCATGTCATGAAATAGAAGGGCACCCAAAATGGTTGGAAGAGTTGAATAGGAGAATAACTATGACCATCGCCATTGGAAAATCCTCCAAGGAATCGAAAGATTTGTTTGATAGTATGGACGATTGGCTACGAAGGGATCGTTTCGTATTTGTAGGTTGGTCCGGTCTATTACTTTTCCCCACCGCTTATTTCTCCCTAGGCGGTTGGTTCACCGGCACAACCTTCGTCACCTCGTGGTATACTCATGGATTAGCTAGTTCCTACTTGGAAGGTTGCAATTTTCTGACTGCCGCAGTTTCCACCCCTGCAAATAGTCTCGCTCATTCCTTGCTTCTACTGTGGGGTCCGGAAGCACAGGGAGACTTCACCCGTTGGTGCCAATTAGGGGGTCTATGGACCTTTGTTGCTCTTCACGGTTCCTTCGCTTTGATAGGTTTCATGTTACGTCAATTCGAACTTGCTAGGTCCGTACAATTACGTCCCCATAATGCAATAGCGTTCTCTGCTCCCATTGCTGTTTCTGTTTCTGTATTCCTAATCTACCCGTTAGGGCAATCCGGTTGGTTTTTTGCACCCAGCTTCGGTGTAGCAGCTATCTCTCGATTCATTCTCTTTTTCCAGGGTTTTCACAACTGGACGTTGAACCCGTTTCATATGATGGGAGTCGCCGGAGTCCTTGGTGCTGCTCTTTCGTGTGCCATTCATGGCGCCACGGTGGAAAACACCTTATTTGAAGACGGTGATGGCGCAAATACATTCCGTGCTTTTAACCCAACTCAATCCGAAGAGACCTATTCAATGGTTACCGCTAATCGTTTCTGGTCCCAAATATTCGGTGTCGCTTTCTCCAACAAACGTTGGTTGCATTTCTTTATGTTATTCGTGCCAGTAACTGGATTATGGATGAGTGCTATCGGAGTAGTTGGTCTCGCTTTGAATTCGCGTGCTTATGACTTCGTTTCCCAAGAAATTCGTGCGGCGGAAGATCCTGAGTTTGAAACTTTCTACACAAAGAACATTCTGTCGAATGAGGGTATTCGTGCCTGGATGGCAGCTCAGGATCAGCCTCATGAAAACCTTGTATTCCCCGAGGAGGTCTTACCCCGTGGAAACGCTCTTTAACGAAACTCTGTCTCTGGGTGGTCGCGATCAGGAAACCACAGGTTTCGCTTGGTGGGCCGGTAACGCTCGACTGATCAATCTGTCTGGTAAATTACTCGGTGCCCATGTAGCTCATGCTGGCTTGATCGTGTTTCGGGCTGGAGCCATGAATTTGTTTGAAGTGGCTCACTTCGTTCCGGAGAAGCCTATGTATGAACAGGGGTTAATTCTACTTCCCCACCTAGCTACCCTAGGTTGGGGAGTGGGTCCCGGTGGGGAAGTCGTCGATACCTTTCCCTATTTTGTTTCTGGAGTCCTTCATTTGATATCTTCCGCGGTTCTAGGGTTCGGGGGTATTTATCACGCTCTCATTGGCCCCGAGACTTCAGAAGAGTCCTTCCCATTTTTCGGCTATATATGGAAGGACAAAAATAAGATGACTACTATATTGGGTATTCATCTAATCTTGTTAGGAGCCGGCGCCTTCCTCCTAGTATTCAAAGCGTTATATTTCGGAGGCTTGTATGACACATGGGCCCCGGGAGGTGGGGATGTACGGAAGATTACGAATCTCACTTTAAGCCCGAGTGTCATATTTGGTTACTTACTCAAATCCCCCTTTGGTGGAGAGGGTTGGATTGTAAGTGTCGATAACCTAGAAGATATTATTGGGGGACATGTCTGGCTGGGATCCATCTGTATCTCCGGGGGGATCTGGCACATATTGACCAAACCATTTGCTTGGGCCCGTCGCGCTTTTGTGTGGTCCGGAGAGGCTTACCCGTCCTATAGCTTAGGAGCACTTGCTATTTTTGGTTTTACTGCTTGTTGTTTCGTTCGGTTCAATAACACGGCATATCCTAGTGAATTCTATGGTCCTACCGGTCCAGAGGCTTCTCAAGCTCAAGCTTTTACTTTTCTTGTCAGGGACCAGCGTCTCGGCGCCAACATAGGTTCCGCTCAAGGACCTACTGGTTTGGGTAAATACCTGATGCGTTCCCCCACGGGAGAAATCATATTTGGAGGCGAAACAATGCGTTTCTGGGACCTTCGTGCTCCTTGGTTGGAGCCACTGAGAGGCCCCAACGGTTTGGATTTGAGTAAGTTGAAAAGAGATATACAACCCTGGCAGGAGCGACGCTCCGCGGAGTATATGACTCATGCACCTCTGGGTTCCTTAAATTCCGTAGGTGGAGTAGCTACTGAGATAAATGCCGTGAACTATGTATCTCCCCGAAGTTGGTTGGCTACTTCCCATTTCGTTCTAGGATTTTTCTTTTTTGTGGGTCATTTATGGCATGCGGGAAGAGCCCGTGCGGCGGCAGCCGGGTTTGAGAAGGGAATTGACCGTGATACCGAACCCGTTCTTTCCATGACACCATTAAATTAGGACAAATTGCTGAGATATTAATGGAAAGTTATTACTTGGTAGTATTAGTACCTACCATACCAGACAAATTTCCATTTTCTACTGGTGGTTCTTTGCGGAACCGGGACACAGCTCATACATAAACTAACCCCCCAGTGGGGTTAGTTCGATACGTCGGTATATACCCAGCAGTAACCTTTACCTCGCGGATGAGGGAAGGGCGAGGTGTAACTCACTGTTCATTTCTATAGGGTTCCGGGAAACCACAAGTTTCGGTAGCATTTGCACTTATGTCTACAAATCACCCCCCTGGAGGGGGTGATTTGGCGATGACGACTCATCTCCGTAAGCTAATTTGAAGCTAATTTGAATCCTCACCAGTTGTATCTGGTGGAACGTACCCATCCCGCAAATGGGTGGGTAATTGACCTTTGATCATCCCGATAAGTCAATCGATAGAACTGGTATTTTAAATACCTCTAGTTAACATCAGATCTCTCATATTTGTTTGTTTCCTATCCCTCGAACCCTGATAGGGAAAGTATTGACACGGGACCTGGGCCTGGAGATGCGGCGCATGAACCGGGGCGGAGGAGGAATACCCCCAGACTGCTTCAGAAGATTCCTCTCATCTATCATTATTAAGAATAGGCTCCCCTCGGGGACATTGGCATTTTTTGGGAAATACTAGGTGGTTCTTTTAGACCACCGATAGACCACTAATACCCCCTCCCGTCGGGTCCGGTACTGAATCAATTGAGGAGAGAGAGGGATTCGAACCCTCGATAGCGTTTCAGCACTATGCCAGTTTTCAAGACTGGAGCCATAAACCACTCGACCACCTCTCCTAGAAAGCTCTTCTCCAATTCTTCGGAGATCTTGTCGATCTTGATACACATGTATTGTATCGAGATTCACCCCTATTACGAAAGATATGAGATGATGGTTTTCGTATGATTTACTATGAAATCAATATAGGGATCATTCCAAATAATCAAATTCTTACTCCTACTTGATGGATTATCAAGAGATTCGAAAGAGACATTGGATTCCGGGGTACTGAACTAGAAGGATTCTTGTTCCGTCCAAAATCCTCGGTCTCGGTATGGTGTAAGTCCCACCGGATGGGGATCAGATGGTACAAATCCTCTACTTCTGATACGTCGAGAGTCCTAACTACGACTATTGCTTTCCAATTGGCTTTATTCACATTAATCGCCATTTCATTCCTACTAGTAATTGGTGTACCTGTCGTGCTTGCTTCCCCCAATGGTTGGTCAAGCAACAAAAATGTCGTCTTTTCAGGGGCTTCCTTATGGATCGGATTAGTTTTCCTAGTGGGTATACTTAATTCCTTCATATCCCAGAGATTCAATGTATCGGTAATTCTGGCCCCCTCCTCACGATTCATAATGGCGAGTGGGGAGAGAGAATCAATAATAATTACGGTCTACGGAATCGACACTTCCTCCTCGGGGTGGGGGGGCTCTCCGTCCACGAGGGAAAATCCCGAGACGAGGTGGATGGATTAGGTGTGTTGACTAGAGGAGTTACCACATATATAGTTATTCAATATAGAACGGGGTGGCATATCACGCGGATATAGTTGAATGGTAAAATATCTCCTTGCCAAGGAGAGGACGCGGGTTCGATTCCCGCTATCCGCCGACCCGACTTTCTTGCCCCGCTTCCACCCCCGGCAGTAGCCCCCGGGATAGTTCAGACCGGTGGAGAGAATATTTTTGAGCTTCAGGAGTGAGATATTCCCAATTGAGGAAGTCATAACCGAGTGATTTGAGGCGTAGATTTCCAATCTGGGTTTTCCCTCGAGGGGAAACAGAACATTGAATGAACCAAAAGCAATGGAGAAGCCTATATACTTACTGATGCTGCTGGTAATTACCAATTATTATTGGGATACATAAGTTCATCGGTGAAAGAAATAATCGTCCATGGAAATATGGATTGGGTGAAGCTTTTCAGCCTCACTTCACTTCGGAGAATTGCAAGGTTTAAGTCTCAGCGTTACCTCTATGCCGTGTTTCGACTTCCTACACATCTAGGAAGCAGTCGACCTAGAGGTTGTGGGAGATGCCACATGCGGTTCCGCATTATAGGTATGCATCGAGCGGGATTTTGCGATAAGGATTCGGAGAGGTATTCCAATTCCCCATCCATTGGGATTGTTTGTATTCGGGGGGGATTCGGGGAGAAATCAGATTGACGATTTATAGATAATCTCTTATTATCTGAAGAGTGATTGGGCCCCATCGTCTAGAGGCCTAGGACACCCTCTCTTTCAAGGAGGCGACGGGATTCGAATTCCCCTGGGGGTAACTTATACTCATCTCGGCAGAAGCACTACGGACGTTATGGCTTCTCTTGCCCCTCGTACCTTCTCAGGGTGGCGGAGGGGCCCAGATTGAAAACATCAATAAACTCCTTTCATTTTACACTTCCGAGACCGATTCTGTTTTCAAGTACTTCCAAGCCCCGTCTAAATCTATGGGTCGATGCCCGAGTGGCTAATGGGGACGGACTGTAAATCCGCTGGCAACGCCTACGCTGGTTCGAATCCAGCTCGACCCAGAAACCGCGGAGTTACTTCATTATATTTGTATATCTCGACTGGAGTTATTTGAAATGACCTCAATAAAATGTAGCGGGATTGACGGGTCTCGAACCCGCAACTTCCGCCTTGACAGGGCGGTGCTCTAACCGATTGAACTACAATCCAGCAATTAATTAAAGTCTATGTACTGGGTGCTTAGGAGTCAATGCTCTATCTCCCCATCCACCGGTGAATCCGACAAACCATTTTTACTCGAATCCCGTTCGGATATACAGATGCAGGAGATATTAACCCCGAAAGCCCCAATTGGTCTTGATTCTTCGAGGAGACGAGACATCCGCCTCGCGCCAGTTCCACATGCCCGCGCTTACTATGGATATTCACTACGAGTATTCAAATGAGCTTATTTGCGGGGCTAATCTCTAGCCACGTCAACCCATAGGCGAGAGAGGGAAGGGGAGGAGGGGAAATTATTCCAGTCATTGATTTTTCCATCCATAGATTCCCACCCACAGTGCTTCTAGATTCGTTTGCTGCCACAGAAAGATGCGGTGACTAACCCCTCTTCTCTGTCTCAGTAAGAATATAAAAAAGGGGGGGGCAAGTTCTTGCCGAAGAAGCGTAAACAATCGACTACTCTTAAAATTTTCTTTCGTGATATACTATGTAATTGATATCAGAGATTTGACCAGACCGAGTTAATTTTTTTCTATCCCGATTATCAGATCCACTCTAGTAGAGTTGGATGACTCACAATATCACGATAAAGTTCAGGAGTCTCTCCTAATGGGGTCACTCAAGTTACTCCTCAAATCAATTTGAACCACTAATATGGAAGTAAATATCCTCGCATTCATAGCTACTGCACTCTTTATTCCAATACCTACAGCTTTTCTACCTATTCCTTACATTCAAACGCTGCTCAGAACAATTAATCCGAGAACCTGGTCTATTGTTTCGCGCGGATGGTAGTAAGTAGATAAAGGGAAGGTTGAATATACGTCCCGGGGTAGGGGGATGAAATAGGATGCTACTCCGCGTGAAGTAGCAACTCGGTTGCCAGTAAACCTACTAATTATTCCACAGTCCCATCCCAATTAAAATCTGGATAGATAGATGATCTACATAGATAGACCCATCTATCTATCGATCGGGAGGTCCATCTCACTCATCCTTTTTATTATGATTTCCATGGAACCAGGTCCCGGTGCAATAGTCGGAATCGGGCTAGTAGTGATAGGTGTATTCCTGTATGTCTCCGCAAAGAGGGAACCTAATGTATCTAGAGGTGTGGTCCCAAATGTACCCGTGCAACATCTCTGCGATTTTCAGCATATCTCTACCCGGGGGATGTGAAACTTGAACTGGTGTCGGTAGTAATGAATCCCAATAGGAATCAATCCATGACTAAACTGATTCAATATGTTTCTCCATACTTCGAAAACTAGGGGGGGGGAGGGGATTGGCGGGTTCCAATATCTCTCTCCCCTGTGATATCTTTGGTTCTAGCCTCCCCCCTCTGGAGGGGAGATCTATATGTACATATGGATTTATGGGTAACCAATGGAGTCAGACATGAGTCTAAAGATCCTATTTTTACGGAACGGGGTGGATCGGGTGCATAAAGAACAAACCGGATTGAAATTTGAAACGTGGAGAGATTTTTCTATCTATCCATTGATTCGGATATATCAAGATTATCTATCTATTTCCCGATTCAATCCGGTGAAAGAGGATCCGGGAAGTTCGACAGAAGAAACTGACGTGGATGAGAAGTGAGAGATAACACCTCGCTCCAACTACTGGTCCTGCTTAAGCCACAACGAAATGAAAAAATCACCCATGGTTTTTTGGGGGGGGGGGGGCGCATTACCCAATCCATAGATTCCCAACCTATCCCGATACTACGACTTTTTCCTTTCCTCCATTGGATTATTATGCGGAGGAATTCTTATCTTTCAAGGTTGGCGCTTAGATCCGATTCTACTATTATCTGAAATACTTTTAAGTGGAACTGCAATATTTCCTATTGCTGAAAATTTATATCTACGTAGAGAAGAGATCGAGGCATTTGATGAATCTAACCAGCGGATATCCAATAGGGGTCGTTTGGAAACTACCTGGTTGACTCCCCCTCCCGGGAGAGAAGATTCCTACAGAGAGTTGAGATTGGGGGGGGGGGGTGAATTCTCCCATAAATGGAAGGGAATTAGTTATACCATATGTGTTTCCTACGAAGAAGCAAGAGATTCTAGAGGGGGTCGAATCGTTGGGCCCCACCCCAACGATTCACATCTCCCGGATTCTACTATACTAGGAGGAGTAGTGTAAAATTACTCACTGCGATCCACTTCTTCCCCGAACCACAGGTGAAAGAGAGAATGTAGGAGTCACCATCGGAGCAGCCCAAGCAATACTAACCATATCCGTGGTCGTAATTCCTATCCCTTCAATTCAATTCTATTGAATTCCTTTTCCTCCAACTACTGGGTGCTTATATGGATGAACCCGAATCGAAGTCAGTAACATATCGTACATGGGAATCAATTTCTGTTTCATATGATACCCGAGTGGGAGGAGGTAATAAGAGTGCGGATCCGTCCACCAATATATTTTATAATGTTACCAAGTCCCAATCCCCGAGGGGTTGTCAATCCATATAATTTACTCCTCGATTCCTGATACACTAAGATCAGGATTGCCTATCCGTGGCATATCCGGATACATCTAGCGTGATAGGCCATAATATACTATGGAGCATCTCGATTTGTGTCCGGGTCTGGCGCGGTAGTCAATCCCGAAATCGTCGAAATTATTGATACTGGCACAACAAGGCGACACCCAGATTCGAACTGGGGGATGAAGGATTTGCAGTCCTTTGTCTTACCACTTGACTATATCGCCCTTCTTTCACCTGCATCGAGGCACATGATTGATAGATGGGGGACTCGATATTAAGTATACCACTGAATGGGAATATTAGCAAGCTGCTCATTTTTCTGTATCGGATTGAGCTCGTAAGTATGTCGGATACTAGAAACCTTTTCTCCCCATCCAATCAATTTGATGGGTTAGGAAACCTTGCTGCCCACCCCCCCCACTTCCACACACATCCTTTTTATACTATGCATCCCCAGGCAGCCAACACCAATTTTTCCCTAGATTGCTCCACTATCCTCTGACTTACTCGGATCCCTACTGCCCACCCCCTGGTCTTGTTTTCCCTCCTAACACTCTTGGAAATATCTAACGGATCCTTCACGCTCCCCACCCCCCAGAAATGGTTCGCATAGATACCGGGTTCTACTTCGAAAAGTTTTTCCCTTCCTTGTCAATTTCACCCTCCCCACATTGATATTGACACTCCGTGGCAACAGCAGGTAGATATTATTAGGTCGTCCACCTTTAGGGATAGATTCTCGAATCTCAATAGTTCTTCTGATCCACCTCGGGTTGGGGGGGGGAGGGGTAAACCAACGATTTGACACAATGGATTGATTTTCAGTAGTATGTGAAGTGATATTCCCCGTATCAATGTTTACCGGATTGCTGTTCCACGAATCGATACTTCACGGCGCAAAAACTGGTTCTTCGCGGTAGTTGCTTCGCAGCGAGAATCGCAACAACTGCGCCAATTGTATCAATTATGCTGACGTTAATGCCTCCAGCGTCTTCTGGAGATCCAGCGAAGTGAATCTGTCTAACTAGGCACCTAGAATCTTTGTGATTTCGTGTCGAGAATCCCCATTCTCGTTGTGTCTCACCTTACCCCCACTCACCATATCGGTGGAATGACGGAATCGAGCCGATGGTTGATAAGTGTGGATGATAAAGATTTTTTTGGGTGCAGGAAGTCTTCCATCAGATCATTTTGAAATCCATTTATAGTTTGTTTGACACCTCCAATACCTCAAGAACCGCTGATGATGGTGGTATCTCCTTGGCCAACTCGGGAACAGTCTTCATCGGGAGAATCTACCAAATTCAATCCCTCACCGGAGGAAAGAGAGGGGAGGGGGGATGCGAGGGAGAAGGAATCACTAAATGAATTGATGAATAGGTATAGGAGGGTTTCGCACGAGGATAAGATTTCAGTACAACATCAATAGGAGATAGGGAGATGTTCGTATTGCCAGAACTTGGATGAATTCAATTTGAGGGATTCAACTGCTTTGTTCATGAAAGATCATTTGAAGAACCTGATGATTTCCCAGAGATTGAAGATACGGATAAGGAAGTCGAATTCTAATCAATTAGTGAATAGTATCGATTGTCGGAACCTCCGATTGGGAGGAGAGAGGCTACATATCAATGTATCACATATTCATCCGATCCATATGTACCAGCTTAATTGATTCGGAAGAGAAGCGGAATAGTAGAAGAACAGGATGTGTTTCTCGGATCTATTCCCTCGATGACCTCCCAAGGAACATTTATAATCAATGGAATTGCTAGAGTTTTGATTAACTAGATATTGAGGAGTCTTGGTGTTTACCACAACCGCGAGTTGGACCACAGGGGATTTTTCACATATACCAGCATGATCATTTCGGATTGGGGAGGAAGATTCAAACCAGAAATAGATAGAAAGAGTAGGATATGGATTCGTATCAGCAGGAAACGAAAGATATCCATTTTGGTTCTACTTCTAGCTATGGGACTGAGTACGGAGGATATCCCGCGGAATGTACGTTATCCTAAGATTTTTCTGAATCTACTCAGAGAATCGAGAGAAACTATCGAATCTTCGGAAGATGCTATGCTAGAACTTTACAAACATCTATACTCTCCGGGAGTCGATGTGGTGTCTTCAGAATCCATATTCCAGGAATTGCAGAAGAGATTTTTCCAACAAAGGTGCGAATTGGGACGAATTGGTTGACGAAATTCAAACATCAAACCTAATCTCGATGTACCTGAAACGGAACATTTCCCACTACCCCAAGATCTATTAGCTGTCGCAGATTATTTGATAGAGATAAGCTATGGGATGGGTAACCTCGATGATATAGACCACCCGGGAAATCGACGCGTTCGGTCTGTAGCGGATCTATTACAGGAACAATTAAAATTAGCCCTGAATCGTCCCGGAGAATTCGATCCGATAAAATATCCATAGAGCCGTCAGGCGTAGACGTCCATTAACTCTCGTGGGATTGGTGACTTCCGCACCACTCACAACAACTTTCAACGAATTTTTTGGCTCACATCCTTTGTCGCAATTTTCGGACCAGACCAATCCACTAGCAGAAACAGTTCATAAACGAAGATCAAGTTCTCTAGGTCCCGGGGGATTGACGCGGCGAACTGCCACTTTTCAAGCTCGGGATATCCATTTCAGTCATTACGGACGTATATGTCCCATCGAGACATCTGAGGGTATGAATGCTGGTCCTATCTCATCCCTAGCTATTTTGCAAAGGTTAGCAATTCCGGATCCTTACGAAGTCCCTTTTATGAAGTATCCAAATCATCTATGGAAGGACAATTAGTAGATCTATCACCCGTCGGGGATGATTATCGAATAGGAACTGGAAATCTGTTAATAGCAGATTGGATGGACCGGGGAGAAGGAGCTTATATCGGTTCGGTATCGAGAGGAGTTCTTAACCGTTACGTGGGAGGAATTGGATTTACGAGGTATTCATCCCCTACAATATTTCCCCATTGGAGCTTCTCCTATTCCCTCCGTCGAGCATAATGATGCAAACTGCGCTTCGACGGGTTCTAATATGCAACGGCCAAGCGGTTCCACTTTTCAGAACCTGAGAGGTGCATTGTAGGAACTGGGTCAGAAGGTTAAGTAGCCCTAGATTCGGGAAGTGTAGCTGTATCCGAACAAGAAGGATGAATTTAATATACCGATGGTAATGAGATTACTTTATCCTCCAGGAATGGAGATACTATAACTAAATTGAGGATATATGAACGTCCCAATAATAATACTCGTAGACATCAGAAGCCTACAGTTATTCAAGGAGAACTTCTGAAAAGTGGAGAAGTTGTGGCGGATGGAGCAGCAACCGTTGGAGGAGAACTAGCTTTGGGTAGAAATATACTAGTAGCTTATATGCCACGGGAGGGATACAATTTTGAAGATGCAGTACCGATTAGTGAACTGTTTGCTATATGAAGAGTTTTTACATCCTTTCATATCAAGAGACACGAAGTTGAGGTTCGTGCGACGAATCAGGGTCCTGAGATAATTACGAAGGAAATACCCCAATTAGACAGTTAAGACCTTCGTCACTTGAAGGATAATGGGCTTGTAGCATCAGGATCTTGGGTAGAAACAGGAGATGTTCTATGTGGGGCAAATGGACGCCTCGAGAGGGGGGGGATTCATTACGTGCCCCAGAAGGAAAATCATTACAAGCGATTTTTGGTATCCAAGCAGTCAACACCAAAAGAGAGTTGTCCGAAAGTCCCTATTGGTGGAAGAGGTCGAGTCACTGATGCCATGTGGGTCTATCCTGAGGATAATCCCATGAATAATTCGGAGATGGATACATATATATATTTTGTAGAAACGTAAGATACAAGTAGGTGATAAAGTAGCTGGCAACACGGTAACAAGGGTATTATATCAAAGATCTTACCTAGGCAGGATATGCCTTATTTACAGGATGGTACGCCAGTAGATATGATACCAAAGTCCCTTAGGAGTACCTCCGCGAATGAATGTAGGATAGATTTTTGAATGTTTGCTTGGGTTGGCAGGGGAATTTCCGAAGATGCATCACAGAATAACACCTTTTGATGAAAGACATGAACCAGAAGCTTCTAGAAAACTGGTATTTTCGGAACCATTTAAGGCAAGTACAGAAACATCCAATCCGTGTTATTCGAACCTGATCATCCCGGAAGAGTAGATTAATTGATGGACGAACGGGTGATACTTCTGAACAATCGGTTACAATTGGGAAAGCTCATAAGATGAAATTGATTCATCAGGTTGATGATAAGATTCACGCATGATCCAGTGGGCCCCATGCACTTGTTACACAACAACCTTTTAGAGGGAAATCCAGACGAGGGGGACAATGAGTGGGAGAAACGGAAGTTTGGGCTTTGGAAGGTTTTGGTGTATCTTATATATTGCAAGAATGCTTACTATTAAATCCGATCATATTTAAGCTCGTTATGAAGTACCTAATGCCACCGTGACTGGGAAACCCGTACCCAAGCCGATACTGCTCCAGAATCTTTTCGATTGCTAGTTCGAGAATCATGATCTATGGGTTTCAATCTGGATCATAAATTGATACTTGAGGGGGATTCGAGAAGGAAAAGTAGAAATGTTTAATCGAGATATTTCAATAAAACAAACAGAATATTATTATCCCATGATTCATCAACAAAATTACCAACAACTCCGATTGAATTGGCCTCTCCCGAACAGATTCGTAGTTGGGCTGAAAGAGAATTACCTAATGGAGAAATTGTTGGGTAAGTTACTCAACCTCATACGTTGCATTATAAAACCCATAAACCAGAGAGGGATGGTTTGTTCCGCGAAAGAATATCTGGGCCTATAGAGAGTGGAGTTCGTGCCCGTGGAACTTACCGATCCGTTGATAATGAAGAAGGAGATTCTAATTTTTGTAAGCATCGCGGAGTGGAATTTACTGACTCCCGGGTTCGGAGGTACCGAATGGGATACATCAAATTGGCATGTCCAGTAATTCATGTGTGGTTTTTGAACGAATCCCCAGTTACGTTGCGAATCTCCTTACCAAACCTCTTAAAGAGTTAGAAAGCCCGGTATATTGCGATGTGTGACTTGGTATACGTTCCAATTACCACAGAATGATCACAATCTGTCATCCATCCGGTAGCGGTGGGATGCCTCCCATTTCGACATATCTTCCGTGGGGAGTATCATGTGGCTCGGAAAGGAGTATCGGAAAGATCTATAGATACTAAGGGAGGTTACTCCTCCAAGGTCAATTCCTATTAATTCATCGACTAGACTTCGTAATATAAATCACTACTTCTAGAATCAATCCAGATCTTTATCGCGAGATCCTCCACCCGAGCCCCTTTCCAGATGAAAGATTATTCTATGAGGAGATATGGTTGCGGAAACTTATTCATCGCAGATACGTTTTCAATGACGTGACAACCATCGGAGTAGAGTGGGAACCTGGGGAGGAGTAATAACTGGATTATGAACAAGAGAAACCCCCCTTGTCCCTAATCAGAACCAATATTTCTGTGGGATAAGTATGTATACATGCAACAAGGGGGGGATGAGACTACTCAGTAAAAGGATTTCATCAATTTTTGACTTGAGTAACGAATAGCTATTCGATTCCCAATAAGTTTGGTTATCACGTCCCAATGCCACCGCGACCTCATATCTCGATATAGCTATTTGAGCCGATGAGAGAAAACCCCGACGTCCCGGTTCTGGGGGGGGGGGGGGGGGGGGGTTCCCACCCGACCTATCCGATCTTTTCCTTGCTAGGCCTGTAGCTGGAAAAACCTACTCCATTGTGATCGCGAGGCTTGTTCAACTATGAAGATTGCTCGTGGAGAGACATTTCTACCATCTCTTTTTCTACTCTAAACTTCGAGTCTTTCCAGGGGAGGGAAGTGGCTACTGGAGGGGATGCTATTAAGAAATGATTAGCTAGCTTGGATTCGCAGAGTGTTATGGATTGTGCGTATCCGGGAGTGGCAAATATTGGCGAAGCAGGGATCCACCGGGAATGAGTGGGAGGATCGAACGATTCAAAGGAGAAAGGATCTTTTAGTCAGACGGATGAGACTGGCTAAGAATTTCCTTGGAACAAACATAAAACCAGAATGGATGGTTCTGGACTTACTACCGGTTCTTCCACCTGGATCGCGACCAATATCGAACTCTATGAGGGTGAGTCAATTACTTCTGATTTCAATGAACTTCATAGGAAGATAATTCACCGGAATAATACCCCTATCGATTTTCTACTGGGAAGTGAATTCACACCGGACGGATCGATTGTGTGTCAAAAGAGACTTATTCAAGAAGCTGTAGATGCCTCCATTGATAACGGTATACGTGGGCAACCAATGAGAGACATTAATAACAGGCCTTACAAATCTTTCTCTGAGGTTATTGAGGGGAAGGAAGGATGACTCCGCGAGAATTCGCTTGGAAAAGCGGGTTGATTATCTGGGTCGTTTCGTTACCGTGGTAGGTCCGTCTCCCTCGTTACATCAATGTGGATCACCCCGAGAACCGTCGATAGAGCCTTCCCAAGCCTTCGTAATTCGTAATTCAATTGGACGACGCGTCGCTCGTAACCTGCGAGCTGCTAAGAATATGATTCGGAAGAAAGAATCAATTATACGGAAAGTTCTCCAGGAAGTTACGTAAGGTCATCCTGTATCGTTGAATCGAGCACCTACATTGCATAGATTGGGTATACAAGCGTTTCAACCTATTTTACATAGAAGGGCGTGCTATTCGTCTGCATCCATTGGTTCGCGGGGGTTCAACGCAGATTCTGACGGAGATCAAATGGCCGTACATGTACCTTCATCTCTAGAAGCTCAGACTGAGGCTCGTTCTCCAACGTTTTCACATACAAATTTATTATCTCCTGCTACGGGGGATCCCGTATCTGTACCAAGTCAGGACATGCTTCTCGGGCTTTATGTGCCGATGACTGAGAATAAAACAAGGGATTTATGGAAACAGACATTCTCTTGCCACGGACGGGAACCCAGTTCGTCCTCCAAGATACCTTATTTCACTAGTTATGATGATGTACTCAGGGCCAAGTAATTGAGGCGAATCGATTTGTATAGTCTTTTATGGCTCCGATGGAAGACGGATCTACGTATGATTAGCTCTAGAAATCGCGAATTGCCCATTGAATTTCAATACGAATCCTCGGGAACTTCTTTCCAGTTTTACGACAATTATCAGATTAGGAGGGATGAAAAGGGTAACATACTTGGCATATATATCCTCACAAATGCTGGTCGTATTTCGTCTAATCAACAAGTGAAAGAGGCAATACAGGGTACTTCTCAGCATCAGACTCAATCGATACCAGCTATAGAAATACAGAAGAAAATCCCGAAATCAACTCGTTTTATGAACTGGAATAATGAAGAATGAGGGAGTTTTTGACGCATCTGACAGATATGATCAATAGTTTGGATTTGCCGGTCAATGATGGTCATAAGATAAAAAAGGTTGAGGTTCCTACAACGGTCGATCAAGCTGAGTCGCTTTACTACAATAGATGATGGACAAAACCGCGATGAGACAACTCATCAGTAGGTTGACACTTCATTTCGGGATTACGCATACGACGAATATCCTGGATCAAATAAAGAGTTTGGGTTTCGAACAAGCTACAAAAGCATCTATTTCATCAGGCATCGATGATCCTTACGCAGTACCTATTAAAGGATGGCTTGTAGAAGATGCAGAGAAACAGGGTTCCGCCTCGGAGCAGTCTCATCGTTGCGGGGGTCTACATGCTGTAGAGTAATTACGTCACTTGATCGAGACGTGGGATGCGACAAGTGAGTGTCCGAAGAGAGAGATGAATCCAAATTTCAGGATGACTGATCCTCTGAATCCAGTCCATATGATGTCTTTTTCAGGAGCCTGAGGAAGTATATCCCAAGTCCACCAATTGCTCGGTATGAGAGGATTGATGTCGGATCCACGAGGACAGGTAATTGATCTACCTATCCGTAGCAATCTGCGCGAGGGTTTATCTCTGACAGAATATATCATTTCCCGTTATGGTGCTCGCAAAGGAGTGGTGGATACTGCGGTACGAACATCAGATGCTGGATATCTCACACGTAGGCTTGTCGAAGTAGTTCAACATATTGTTGTGCGTGAAAGAGATCGTGGGACTATCAGGGGCATTGCTGTGAATCTTATTGGGGGGGAAGAGGGATCCACACGAACGATACCACAACAGAGACTAGTTGGACGTGTGTTAGCAGGCAATGTATATCTAGATATGAGACGTATTGCTATGCGTAATCAGGATATTGATAATGAACCCGCCAGTAACTCAGTAGTAGCGACTGAACCGATACATGTAAGATCTCCCCCGACACGTAAAAGCATTTTCTGGATTTGTCAATTGTGTTACGGCTGGGGTCTCGCCCACCACGACTTGGTGGAATTGGGAGAAGCTGTAGGTATTATTGCGGGCTAACCAATCGGAGAACCAGGAACCCAATTAACATCAAGAACTTCTCATACTGGTGGAGTATTTACGGGTGATATCGCAGAACATGTATGAATCCCGTTCAATGGAATCATCAATTCCGATGAGAAGTCATTATATCCCACACGTACGCGACACGGACAGCCCGCTTGGATGTGTCAAAATGAATTACCTATCTCTATTAGAAGTTAAAATGATACACACAATCCTGTGATTCCAGCACAAAGTCTACTTGTGATTCAAAATAATCAATATGTTGAATCGAACGAATCACTGCGGAAGTCTGAGCCAAGGAGTTTCCTCTCAAGGAACGGATTAAGAGAAAGATCTATCCAAATTTAGAGGGGGAAACCTATTGGAATGGGGTCGTGTATCACTCGCCCGAAGATATACATAGTAATATTCATGTCGTGCGCAATAGCGGTCATGTACGGGTCCTTTCAGGAACCTCTAGTGATTCCAATGGGAATTCCTTTTATGAAGATCAAGATAGAATTGATACCAGATCCCATTCCAACGAGAGTAAACGCGAGCTTCGGGAGGTAAATTGGGAGAATATTAGTGTCATTAACTCTGGATGTTATCAGGAATGGATATGGGAGTCGGAATCAATGTCGATTTTGAATCTATCAAAAGTGAATTGAATTCGTCGAAGATTTGTTTCAACTCCTTCCATGGGTCGAGGTGGGGGAGGAACAGAGGTGGTTCCTCTATCACCGGAACAGGAGGGTCGGTACAGGAAATTATCTTACGCAAATTCCGAGTTCCGTATACTCAATAACGTGATTTTGGATCGGAATGAAATTATTGCTATTTGCGAAGACTCGAAGTATCGAACCAACGTTTCGGGAGTTGTAAGATATGGTACTGCAGAAGTAGAACCCATTGATGAAGGAGAATTGGTTTCTGGCAGTGAAACAGCAAGTTCTAGATCGCGGTATAAAGTCACCAAAGGAGGTAACTCTTCCTTGATCCCTGAAGAAGTGTATACTATTTGCGAGCCTTCCTCATCCATTTTGGTGAAGAACAACAGTGTTGTCGAGGAGGGCACACAAATAACTTCTAATATTATTAGTCAGATGGGTGGGTTGGTTCGCATAGAAAAGATACCCAATAGTATCAAAATAAGAATCTTACCCGGATATATCTATTATCCGAAAAAGAAAACTAATATATCTAAACAGGCTGATACTTTGATTCCACCAGGGCATCTGATTCTCGGTGAATTCAAATCTGATAATTGGGTTTATCCCCAACCAGTTGCATCGGCTAGAAGAAGGAAGCCCTCTGTCTCAATAAGAACAGTTGTAGAATACAATGTACCTGGTGATTCTCCAATACGAATGCCTGAAATACCAAAGACAGAGAAAGACTTGGGAATTCAAGTCTTTACCTATATCTTTTACAGAGACGGCGAAGTAGTAGAAATAAGTGACAACACAGATATCCAATTGGTTCAAACTTGTTTAGTGGCTGATTGGCAAGAATCCCCCCCTCCCCCGGAAGGGTCGTATCTGTCTCTCACCAATATTAAGATAAGTGACAGTCTTAGCACCTTCCTCCAGGTTAACCCAATGGGACTTTCCAATCCGTTTTTGTCCCCTGAGACAAGAGCTGGGGAAGCTCCTCCACAACTGGCGCTCGGTGGGAAGCTATCCCCCATCAATTTGAATTCACGCGATGAGAATAAAAATAAAGAATTTGTCGGATATCGAGGTACTATTCATGTAGTACCCCAACAAGGTGCATCCTTCTTAATCCTATCACCATCCAATCTTTTTCGTAACCCCCTGCCCCCCGACCCAGACGGAGGGGTATATGGAAGGGGGGGTGCATATTCCGATAATTCTGGATCGGGGGGTATGACTGTCTTTCGTAACAACATAGATTCAAAAGATCCCCACTCGGATTCTGATGCTGGATCTATTTGGAGAGGTACCGCAGGACCAAAAGGAGTATTGACAGATTTTGGAGAATTTTATCCTACTACTGGTGGAAGGGGAAACAAAAAGTTGGGCCTTTTAGGTGATTCACAAAATAGCCCCTACTCTTTGTTGTTTTCCTACTCCGTATCAAGCAACAAAGTCTCTTTTGCCGAGGATCCCTTTGTCGATGAGTCAACAGATGCATCGGGACGTAGGTATTGGTATTCAATAGATGAAAATGAATCGATATTTGAATACTCCCCAGATTTATTGGTGGGAGGATGCTTCCCCAGATTGATCTTCCCCCCATCATATTTCCCAGGAGCAAGAATTCTGCCTATTAATCTCGGACTTCTGGTCAGTGAAAACGCATGCATTTACGGGGGTGATATCTGCCTCCAATCCGGCCAAATCATAGCTATTCACCGAGAATACTCACCAATCAGAACAGCCAAGCCTCTCCTAGCAACTGAGGGGGCGACTATTCATAAGAATTACGGAGATATCATTGGGAAGGGGGATACATTAATAACATTACTACACGATAGATCGAGGTCTGGGGATATTATTCAGGGTTTTCCAAAGGTTGAGCAGTTGTTGGAATCTCGTTCCACCGCTTTTACCTTAGCAAGAATCGAAGATATTTCTGATAGATGGAGGAGAACTATTACAAGATTAGTTGGTAATCCTTGGAGTCATTTCACGAGTGCCGGAATAGGTATGGAAGATTGTCAACTGGTTCCGATTGATCAAATTCAAAAGGTTCATGGATCCCAGGGGGTGTAAATATCCGATAGGCATATAGAAATCATCATTTGACAACTGACATCGAAAGTAGTAACGTTGGAAGATGGAATAACTAATGTTTTCTTACCCGGAGAGCTTATTGAATCATCATAAGCGTAACGAATGAATCGCGTCTTAAAAGAATCGAATTTCTACGAACCTGTTGTATTGGGAATGACAAAAGCATCTCTTAACACTACTAGTTTTATATCAGAGGCGAGTTTTCAAGAAACTACTCGGGTACTGGCTAGAGCCGCTATTCGGGGTCGAATCGATTGGTTGAAGGGACTGAAAGAAAATGTCATCCTTGGTGATCTCGTTCCCATTGGGACCGGCAGTCAGGAGGTTATTCGTCAACTAGATGTAGAGAGAAATACGGAATTTTATTTAGCTATTAGTGATTTTAACATCTTCAGTCGAGAGGCAAGGGATATTCCCCCTCATACTTATTACGGGAGGGAGCCGAGTTCCCACCATAGATTAATGATTCACGAAGGATTGAGACAACCCCTCCCCGGAGTCAATATTGGTGAATGAGATTCAGAATCATTTTGCGACGTAGCATCTCGGGTATGTCTCACTCAATAATCCCGACCAGTGAATCGTAATAATTACGTAACTTCCATAAAAATCAAATCAATCTGCGGCTTTTCGTAGTTCTTTTTTGGGGGGGTAAAATGCAACAGAAAAATTGGAATATCGATCCAGAAGGGATGATGGAGGCGGGGGTCCATTTCGGTCATCAAACCCAAAAGTGGAATCCCAAGATGTCACCTTATATATTTACGGAACGGAAAGGTGTTCACATTCCCGATCTAACTCAGACTGCTCGTCTCCTATCCGAAGCCTGTGATTCGGTATCCAATGCAGCGACGGAGGGAAAAGAATTCTCAATAGTAGGTACAAAATACCAAGTAGCTGATCTAATTGCATCGGCTGCGACGAAATCTCGATGTCACTACGTGAATGAAAAGTGGCTCGGTGGCATGTTAACGAATTGGTCCACTACAGAAACACGTCTTCAGAGATTTCAATATTTGCAGAATGAAGAAGATACGGGGGGGTTCGATCGACTCCCGAAAAAAGAGGCATCGATTCCGAAAAAACAATTACTTCGATTGAAGAAGTATCTAGGTGGAATTCAATATATGTCAAATTTACCCGATATTGCGATAATTACTGATCAACACGAATAATCCACTGCTATTAGAGAACGTATCACTTCAGGTATTCCTACAATCTGTGTCGTCGATACAGATTGCGATCCAGATCTCACAGATATTCCGATTCCAAGTAATGATGATGCGCGGTCCTCCATTCGACGGGTACTGGATAAATCAACACTGGCTATTTCTGAGGGTCGTTCGAACTCAAAGATATTGAACTTAATAGATAGTGAAATCAGTAACTATCCCAACTATTCGTGGTAGAATGAAACAGAGACTTACCCCAGAGACAGCAATATGCTGTGACTCTATTATGGGGACAACCCTGGGATTATGTAGTGATTAGGAATCCACTTGATTGTTCTGTGCAAATCATTCTTCCCCACGTTGATTCCTGATAAGGAGGTAATACGAATTCCGAACAATTGTCCATTCATGGGATTGATAATCTATATCAAGTATCGGGCGTGGAAGTGGGTCAACATCTCTATTGGCAAGTAGGAAATTTCCAAGTTCATGCACAAGTTCTTGTAACTTCCCGGGTAGTAATTGCTATATCATTGGGTTTATCTACCGCAGCTACTCGGGATTTGCAAACCATCCCGACTGGCAGTCAAAATTTCATTGAATATATTCTTGAATCTATTAGGGATCCGACTAGAACTCAGATGGGGGAAGAAGGGTATCGTCCCTGGGTTGCATTCATTGGAACTATGTTTCCATCCATTTCTGTTTCTAACCGGTCAGGTGCTCTGTTTCCTCGGCGAGTTATCCAATCACCTCATGGAGAGTTGGCTGCACCTACG
Organism: Dipteris shenzhenensis; assembly: GCF_047967505.1. Lineage (NCBI taxonomy): Eukaryota > Viridiplantae > Streptophyta > Polypodiopsida > Gleicheniales > Dipteridaceae > Dipteris > Dipteris shenzhenensis. Next base: position 39,291 of record NW_028239542.1, on the reverse strand, counting down.
AATGATATCAATACAACTGTTGCATTAGCTTTGCCTACATCAGTGGCATATTTCCACGCGGGTCTAAACAAGAGAGGTCTTAGTTACTTCGGTAAATACATCCAACCCACTCCAGTACTGCTACCTATTAATATTCCAGAAGATTTCACTAAACCTTCACCACCTAGTTTCCGACTCTTCGGAAATATATTAGCTGATGAGTTGGTAGTAGCTGTCCTCGTCTCTCTAGTACCCCTAATTGTTCCCGTACCTATGATGCTTCCAGGATCATTCACAAGTGCCATTCAAGCTTTGATTCTTGCGACTCCAGCTGCAGCTTATATAGGGGAATCCATGGAGGGTCATCATTAACCGAGTTTCGATTCCGACGAATCATCGGATTAGGATCGTGGTATTCGACAGGTACTCGGGCCACCTCTTGGAGTAGCAAAAACTGTTTCTGTGGTATAATAATATGATACCCCCCTCCTATTAGAGGGGGGGGGGGAAATCCTACTACTCCCATTTCCATTCAAAGGGATGGGGATGGAAATGACAATAGTGATTCCCACCATTCGACTCGAGCATTCCCTCCAGTCTGCAGGGGGGGACGAATCACAAGATGTTCCGCAATTCGTGGGAATCTTTGTCACCTCGGGAACCAATGATACCGATACTTACTAGTATCTCCTATCGTGTTACAACAAGGAGTTGAATCTCATCCGGGCCGTGGCTGGAATTCCTCATCATGAAGTACTATATTTTCATCCAATTGCTGCATTACGGGTAACGAGTGAGATTGGTGGATTCTCGTCGGGGGAATGGCTTTATTTCTCGCCCACCGGTATTGCTATTTCAATGCTTCGAATAGAAACAAGTGAATCGGAAGGAACATTTCAACCCATCAGCGGCTCTGAGTGAATTTTCACAGAATTATTCCAGTAGGCATTGATCTTTGCTAAGTCGGAATTGGTTGAATTAAATAAAAAAGAGGAGATTAATACGAACCCCTTGATTCCTGCTGCTTCTGTTATTGCTGCCGGATTAGCTGTAGGCCTCGCTTCTATTGGTCCCGGTGTTGGTCAAGGCACTGCCGCGGGTCAAGCAGTAGAAGGTATTGCGAGACAACCAGAGGCAGAGGGTAAAATTCGAGGCACTTCATTGTCAAGTTTAGCCTTCACGGAAGCTTTAACAATCTATGGACCAGTTGTAGCCCTAGCACCGTTATCTGCAAATCCTTTCGTTCGATCCACCCACAGTGAGGGGTACTTGGGGAGCCCTGTACCCCCTCCCCAATCGGACCCTTTCCAAATCGATTATCTGATTGGGAGATTATCTTATTCAGGGGGGGGGGTCTGACAGAAAATCCTCGATCAATCTATTTTATCGATTCCTTCTCGCGACTCTCCAAGTTATTTTGTGAATCCCCCCCCCCACATCAGTATGGAATGAACCAGTTGATTGCTCCGTTCCATTCCCACGTCAGTTCTATTTTTTATCTAGTGTGTAGGTATTCCCTCCGAATCCATGATTCTATTCCAGGTCAGATTGAAGGAATTATGTAGGATTTAGATAATCCCTTGGGAGGGGGAGGGAGCATGAGAAGTATAAGTGACATCGCCGTCTCTACGAGTCATTGGACTCCTGCCGCGGGTTTTGGTTCGAATACCAATATCTTGGAGACAAATCCGATTAATCTGATTCTAGTTTCGGGTGTACTATTTTATTTTGGAAAGGGAGTGTGTGCGAGTCGCATATCTGAATGAGATAACTGGATTCCTCCGGTTGCATTTGGAACAGGAGTAGATGCAAAATCCCGACGAATTACTTGCAAATGAGTGACATCATGTAAGAACCAGAGCATTTCGTGAAATCGGTAGAAACTTTATTGCTTTCACCGACTGATAGGGGAATATCATCAATACGGCTAAAGCTGAATCGCTTGAAGTCTAAGCAAGAATTCGGGTCCTCTTCCCCCTGCTGTGCAAAGATTCCAAAGCATGGTCGGAGATTTCTTCGATATACAACACTCATATCGGGAATAGCCCCACCTCTCTCATTTCTCGCGGGGGGAGGTAAAATCTACCGGTAGGAACCAAATTTTGTTCAATCTGCTGAATAGACAACCCATCTGGAATGAATATTATTCAGAGGAAACGACTTCGCTGGTAGGAGGAGTATCGTCCAGAAGAGCCCTCGATGATTTTCAAGTTTCAGCAATTTGATTTCCACCTGTGGACTACATTCATAGGGATGGCAGGTCCGTGAAGATATTGGATTTTCTTATCCTATCGAGAGGTACGGGCGGGAAAGCCGAATGAATCGAAAGATCCATGTTCGGTTTGGGAAGGGACCACAGATCTCTGGGAACCGGAGATATATAATCTACTTTCATTGACCAATCTACTGGAGAATTGTAAGGGAACAATCTTGAGTACTATTCGTGACGCGGAGGAACGTTATAAAGAGGCTACCGAAAAACTCAAGCAGGCTCGGACTCGTTTGCAACAAGCAAAAGTGAAAGCGGATGAGATCCGCGTGAATGGACTCACGCAAATGGAGGGGGAGAAGCGGGATCTCGTTGATGCGGCTGATGAAGATCCAAAAAGATTGGAGGATAGTAAAAATTATACTATTCGTTTTGAAAAACAACGGGCAATTGAACAGGTTCGCCAGCAAGTCTCTCGCCTTGCCTCAGAAAGAGCTCCGGAGAGTCCGAATAGTCGTTTAGATGGCGAATTGCATTTGCGCATGATTGATTATCACATTGGCCTATTCCGGGCCATGGAAAACGCAGCTGATTAGCTTCCGTATTAGCTTCCGTAGGTCCCATTTCTCAAGAAGATAGTAAATAGATGCTAATGGTAATAAATATTCGACCCGGCGAAATTAGCAGTATTATTCGCAAACAAATTGAGGGATATGTTCCAGAAGTAGAGGTTGTCAATACCGGCACCGTACTCCAAGTCGGAGATGGGATCGCTCGCATTCATGGTCTTAACGAAGTAATGGCTGGTGAATTGGCAGAATCTGAAGACGGTACAGTAGGAATTGCTCTGAATCCGGAATCTGATAATGTCGGGGCTGTATCGATGGGTGATGGTTTGGCCATACAGGAAGGAGGTTCTGTAAAAGCAACGGGAAGGATTGCCCAAGTACCAGTTAGTGATTCCTTCTCAGGTCGTGTCGCAAATGCTTTAGCTTAACCCATTGATGGCAGAGGCCAAATTCCAGCTTCTGAATCTAGACCGATTGAATCCCCTGCTCCGGGGATTATTTCAAGGCGTTCCGTATATGAACCCTCACAAACGGGTCTTATTGCTATTGACTCTATGATCCCCATAGGACGCGGCCAGCGAGAGTTAATAATTGGAGACAGACAGACGGGTAAAACAGCAGTAGCTACAGATACAATTTTGAATCAGAAAGGTCAAAATGTTATATGTGTTTATGTAGCGATTGGTCAAAAAGCCTCCTCCGTAGCTCAGGTAGTGAATACTTCTCAGGATCGTGGCGCCATGGAATATACAATTGTGGTATCGGAGACTGCAAACTCTCCGGCTACTCTGCAATATCTCGCCCCCTATACAGGAGCAGCTCCGGCTGAATACTTCATGTATCGTAAACAACATACCCTGATTATCTATGATGATCTTTCTAAACAAGCTCAGGCTCATCGACAGATGTCTCTCCTACTGAGAAGACCACCCGGACGAGAAGCATATCCAGGAGATGTTTTTTATCTACATTCGCGTCTCTTGGAAAGAGCGGCTAAATCAAGTACCCAATTAGGTGAAGGTAGCATGACCGCTTTGCCCATCGTCGAGACCCAGGCCGGAGATGTCTCAGCCTACATCCCGACTAATGTCATTTCTATCACTGATGGACAGATATTTCTATCAGCGGATCTATTCAATGCTGGAATTCGACCGGCAATCAATGTGGGGATTTCCGTATCTAGAGTAGGATCCGCCGCTTAGATCAAAGCCATGAAACAAGTAGCTGGTAAATCAAAATTGGAATTAGCTCAATTTGCTGAATTAGAAGCTTTTGCCTAATTTGCTTCTGATCTCGATAAAGCTACTCAAAATCAGCTAGCAAGGGGTCAGCGGCTACGTGAGTTACTTAAACAATCTCAATCATCCCCACTATCGGTAGAAGAACAAGTAGCTACTATTCATACCGGAGTTAATGGATATTTGGATATATTGGACGTCGAGAAGGTGAAGAGATTCCTGGTTCAGTTACGTGAGTATATAACAACCAATAAACCCGGATCCGTCGAAATTATTCGTTCTACCAAGATGTTTACGGAACAAGCAGAGATGCTTTCAAAGGAAGCTATTAAAGAATATACGGAACTTTTCTTGCTTCGCGAGAAGTAAAAAATAACTTTCAGAACACGCAAAATATGTCTTGAGTAGGGGGTGGGAGGAAAGAAAAAGGATCAGAAGCCATTTGCAATTTGCAAACACCCATCAGTCGTATACACGGAATTACGTCCAATAGGATTCGAACCTATATTGGAGGTTTAGAAGACCTCTGTCCTATCCATTAGACGATGGACGCCCCCCCCCCCCGAGGGGGGGGGCAGGAACTATGCTATGGACAAACAAAAACAATAACTTCGGTTTGTTCAAGGTATGGCTGCGTAGCGGGAGCCAGAACCCAAGCCTAGATTAGCGGGAATCGGGAGATGGAGAAGGGTAACTTAAACCGGTTCAATTGGTGAGCGGGTAGCGGGAATCGAACCCGCATCAGTAGCTTGGAAGGCTAGGGGTTATAGTCGATGCTACTGAATGAGTTCATTATGGCATCTCTAATTCAGAACCGAACGTGAAGGTCTCCCTTCATTCGGCTCCTCTATGGAATGGATAGTAGAAGGAGGAGCTTGAGGGAGATGAATATCCCCAGATACAAGCATAGAGAGATTCTTTTTCACTCTTCGCTGCGTAAACAGAGAAATGGAAAGCATTGGAATCTCATTCCGAAGACTCATTGCGGATATCCTCCTTCTCGACCAGGGTTACATTGCTGGTGAGAAGGATCCATAGCATCTATGTCAGTTTTCTTCCGTATCCGACGAGACGGGAACACACTTCCTAGATGATCCCTGTGGAAAAGCATATTACTCCCACGACTCGTGAAAATACTTTGTCGAATCGAAGGTCAGCCGATGTCTCTTCCGGTTACTTCGTTTCTTATTTCTATAGATGACAATCCTTAGGAGAATATTTTTTCTTTCACCGAGTTATAGAATTGTCCACGAAATGCTTGATAATCCTGGTAAATAAGGATCGATCTTTTCATAACTATTTGGCTCGGATTCATTACTGGATCAGAGATTCAGTGACGATGAGACAAATATTTCGGGTTTGCTATCCATAGATTCTACACTAGTTGTTCCGGGACCTCTGGATCCTGGAAAAATTCCGCTTCATTATTCCGATATGCAACTGGTTCGACTTCGCAAACGTAGGAATATATAGGAATGACAGGAATAACGCTTTCTACACCGACACTCATTGTAGGAAAGTATGTGGACTTCCCTTAGAAATAAAGCTTTTCGATCGAGTGAGAAATCAATTTGAAAGATCCCTCAGCTACCTGGTTCGAAAATGAAGCGAATCACACTTTTACCACTAAACCATACCCGCCACGATTGGATTGTATCATATATAAGTCTTTCCTGTCTAGGATGGGTTGTAGCCAAAAGTGTTAGTAAAAAGGAGCTCCCCCCCCCCCCCCCGTTTCAAATATCCATCTCCGGAATTCAGTGTTTAATGAGAAATTTTCTTGCTTCCGGAGATGGTACGACAGAATTACAAATTTCCCTTACGGGCTGCTGATAGAGCAATTACTAGTGGTCCTGATGCAACTACTAATGCCAGAACAGCAAGTTGTGCAATTAGTTCTAGATTCACCACCTACCTCCTCATCTTCAGAAATATCTAAATCAAAGCGGTCCCCTTTTCCTTTCGCAATTATCCCCCGCCTCCTCCCACTACTTCAATAGACACTCCCGGAATGGTGTATCTGAAATACAGGAGATGTTTTTGTGTGGCCATGACAAATTGAAATTGGTACAATTAAATGAGAGATGGTGATTCACGTAAACGAGGAAATCTCGCATTTCATTCCTCGTTTCTCGAAATGTATAAAGAATCGGGAGATAAAGTAATGACATCAATCCCGGATGGGCAGATGATTCTGGCCCTTATTAGTGCCTCTCTAACAAGTATCTTAGCCGTAAGATTGGGTCTCGCATTGTATCGGTAACTGGTTCGTCACGCATAGATAGGCAGCCTGGCTGATCGCGGCTAGGCTGGGAGATTCCAATCCCGGCTGAATGAAAGTGATTCATTCAAGAATCTGATTCTCGGAGGAGAATCGGGGGGGGGGGGGGGGAAGGAGAAAATGATGCTTCCTATTCGGGATTGAACTTCGCCTTGTAACAGATTTCTCAGACACGCCGTCTCCTATACTTCCATTGAAGTATGGACTTCCGTCCCAGCCTCGTGGTAAAGTCCAAAGGATTCAACCGCATGGAGAGATGGCCGAGAGGTCTAAAGCGTCGGATTGCTAATCCGTTGTACAATACATTTGTACCGAGGGTTCGAATCCCTCTCTCTCCCCCAATAATTAACTGATCCGTTGGACAAGGCAATTCCGACGAATTGCATATCGGACTTCATTTTATTCTTTGCGCCCGGGGTTACGCCCAGGGTCGTTTGATGGGAATCCAAAAACGAAGAGAGAAACAGAAGAGATAACTACTGTATAAACGAATAGCTTAAGAGTAAGCATGACCTAGTCCCCCTGATCGTAACTAGAAGTGAAACGGAACGGAACACATTTTTCATATTTATACCATACGTTTCTTCTTCGATTCAAAGAAGGAATAGGAAGAATCAGGAATCTGCTGAGGTGAATAACATATCCGACTCGAACGTCTTCTCCTCCGGGATATCCTTTTTCTTTTGAATGAATCGATTTGAGTCCGAGTCGTTGCTAGTAAATTGGCGCATTAGGTACTACGAAATGCTCAATTGGATTCATCGCAGTGTAAGAAGGAGGGATGGACTTCCCCCAATCCCAACTGCGATATTTATTAGTATAGCCGGGAGGGGTCAGTTTCCCCTCCCGGCGAGTCAGCTGGTGGCGGGGGTGCAAAGGTATGGGGGAATAAGAGCGAGATCCCACTCCTTCAATGACATCTCACTAATCTCTCTCCGTTTTCCTAATTTTTTTTCGTTTTATGAACATTATCAATCTTACCAATAGTTAAAACTAACCATAATACAGAAGGTGGGCGACTCGATTCCATTAGTCAAAGTGAAGGTGGGGAAGGAAGGGAGTGAGTGACCCCGCCTCACGATAGGAATTGGGGATTCTATTCCGAAGCAGCAATCTGGTTGGAATGGATCTCGAATCTGAATCCCATAATATATCAGTTTTCAAACCCCCCACCTACTTTGGGGTTTATCATTCCGCTGGGGGGGGGCCGGATCCCCAATCCCGAGTGGTTTACTACCGGAAACTCACCGAAGCCTGCCATACGAAAGCTAGAAGTAGGAAAAACGCTGGTATAACTGGCATTACATCCACAATCGGATCAGAAAATAGCATAAGCTTCAGGTAACCTAGCAGAGAAGCGTCACCCAGGTGTAAGGGATTCCCCGTATCAGTGTTAAACGGAACTATCATTTTCATCCTCCAATGGCGGAAATTTTCACCCCGGTACGGTGCGGGGACAATTACCAATCAGTCGACCCATTGAGTACATACTGTTACGGATACTTCCATCCGAATAGAGGGGGTAGATATTTGCGGCGTCATAAATATCTACAGCATTTCGACGGAATCAATGATTGAATGGTTGGTGAAACAAATCCCTTCACACCAAGTTTCACGGGAATTTATTATCTTTTGATTCCTAGTTACCATCTTTCAATTCCTGCCGGAGTCGTATCTGCACAACCCATTCAGGAAGGGGTTGACATGAGAGTCGAAGTATGGGATATTCATTATATCAAATATGTATGGGGCGTGGCCAAGTGGTAAGGCAGCGGGTTTTGGTCCCGTCATTCGGAGGTTCGAATCCTTCCGTCCCAGATCTTGATGCATAAGTAGATACACCCCATCTCCTTTTCTGTGATCTTTTTTTTTTCCTTCTTTTGTGGGAGAGTCAGGAACGTTCTAAATTGGGACGGACTACTCCGAGTCCCTCCTCCCACCTATTGATGGATCGTCCAGTTCATGTTACGACGGTGAGCCGGATATAGCAATAGATCCCGGGGCGAAAAACAATATTAAGAATAATTCATGAAAATTAGCCTATTGGATGTATGCCGGACCCGCTCATATCGGTACTCTACGAGTAGCCAGTTCCTTTAAGAATGTACATGCCATAATGCATGCTCCTCTGGGAGATGACCATTTCAATGTAATGTGATCTACGTCGGAGAGGGAGAGGGATTTCACCCCAGTAACTGCTAGTATAGTGGACCGTCACGTATCAGCACGTGGATCTCAGGAAAGGGTTATTAATAATATAAATCGAAAAGATGAGGAATAATGTCCCGATCCAATTGTCCTTGACGCCTACATGTACCTCTAGTATCTCACAAGAAGATTCGCAGAATTTCGTGGATCGAGCTTCTATCTATTCTACGTCTGATGTAATTCCCGCAGATGTCAATTACTATAGAGTCAATGAGCTTCAAGCAGCAGATAGGACTTCAGAGCAAATAATTCGCTATTATTTGGATAAAGCTCGTAGACGGGGGTACATTGGATCGGTCTCTGACAGACGCCGCCCTCAGCAAATATTTATTGGAATATCCACTCTGGGTTTTCATAACCAACATGATTGTCGCGAATTGAGACGTCTACTGCAAGATTTAGGAATCTTAGTCAACCAAATAATTCCAGAAGGAGGATCTTTGAGGGATTTGGAGGATTTACCAAAAGCTCGGTTTAATATAGTTCCTCATCGCGAAGTGGGTCCTAATGACAGCAATCTTTCCGGAGAAGGAATTTGGGATGCCTTACATATCAACCACTCCGATGGGAATCTCAGATACAGCCGAATTCATTGGACAGATGGAGAAGTATATAAATGCGTGGGCTTCCGCCTTGCCGAAAGAGAGAGTCAATTATGAGTCGTATATTGAAAATCAAACCAAATTTGTTTCTCAGGCGGCTGGTTTCCAAGATCCATCGATTGTCAGAATCCGACTGGAAAAAAAGCAGTAGTATCTGGTGATGCCACCCACGCAGCTTCGATTACTAGAATACTCACTAGAGAAATGGGAATTCGTGTTATTTGTTCGGGTACTTATTGCAAACACGACGCGAAGTGGTTTAATGAGCAGGTTCAGGGCTTACGTGATGAGATATTAATTATGGAGGATCATACCAAAAGTTGGAGATACGATAGCTTGTATTGAACCTCCTGCGATCTTTGGAACCCAGATGGAACGCCATATCGGTAAACGTCTCAATATTCCATGCGGGGTTATTTCTTCACCCGTCCATATCCAGAATTTTCCGCTAGGATACCGACCTTTCCTAGGTTACGAAGGAACTAATCAGATAGCCGATCCAATCCATAATTCATCCAATCTAGGTATGGAAGATCACCCACTAGACGCTTTTGGCGGACACGATACTAAAGAAGTGGTTACCAAATCATTATCTACAGATAGAATTCTGAATTGGACCCCCGAGAGTCAATTGGAGTTAAGCAAAATTCCTGGTTTCGTGAGGGGTAAAACTAAGAAGAATACGGAAACTTCCGCGGAACAAAATAACATTACGGAAATTACGGTTGAGGTGACGTATGCGGCTAAAGAAAAACTGAATGCTTAACATAGAATAAATTCCGAATGTTACTGATTCGGGGTTGTTGGGACAGCTCTTCCCGACGGGCAGCCGCAGGTAGTATCAGTAGATCTTATTGAAATTGTTGTGGTGGTAACAATCTCCCGGTAAGAAAATAACATTTGAACTCTGGATATACGGTAAAACCTCGTCTAAAACGATATGGTGGAAAGCGACGTGTGGCTCGAAATCGAGATCGTTTATGCGGAGTTTTGCAGCCGCCATTTCCGGATCCAAGGGAAATGTTTCCGTTTCAACGTTTCTTGAAATTCGCCATCTAACGAAACTTGAATGATTATGTCGTATTCCTGGCCCCAAGTCTATCCGATCGGGGATAATATCTATGGTTACTCCACGGAAATGAAGCTACCGAGCTCCGTCAGTCCGCATTTACAGAAGGAGCAACTGTCTTCGTCGATAAATACTCCCATTGAATATTCATAATTCAATCCCATCCGTATGGAGTCAATTTCCTTGAGATGCAAATATTCCATTATTTGATTTTGATTGAGTGTGAGGATTTCCATGACGCGTCCAAAATCACAAATCAGTTGCTGAATGTGATTCTTCACAATGGGTCGATCAGAACGAGTTCCGTCGCTACCACTTCTCGATTCGAAAGACCCTCGGAGTGAGGCTTAAACCTACGGATTTTCGGAATTGATCTACGAACGGGAGAATATCGAATACGCACAGTTGAAGCCCTCGGTAGAGAGATCCTCTCATACTTCCATGGTGGGGGCTCGAACGGAGTCATAATCGGTAAGAGATAACTCGAAAAGTGGATGGGGATGCGTGTCTGTCTCCCCTAAAACTTGCGTGAGTTAGGAGTATTTTCTCTATAATTGAAAAGAAAGGAATGGAATGGAGAGGTATATAGCTGGTGTTCCTCCATACCCTCGGAGTCATGGCTTGAGCCGTATGAAGTTGAAATTTCACGTACGGTTCTATAGGGGGGAAGGGGATTCGTTTCTCCGTACCTATCCGACTAAACTACTTACCGAATAACTGCAATGATGTCCAATCCCGGCGAGAGGGAAAGTCTATTCAGGAAGTTGGATTTCATGATCCACGAAAGGAACAAACTCAATTAGATGTTTCTGCTATCATTTATTTCCCGGAAGAGGAGCTCAAACAACAGAAACTGTTCGTGATATATTGAGGCGAGCAAAGGTCTTTAAACAGGTTGAAATTGATTCTTAGGAGAATTCAACGAGCTCAGTCCATATTTTTTTGCAAATGTTCTATACTATCCCCTCCTCTTCCTCGCATTCTACATATATGCAGTATTTGTCATACCCATGAAAAGTAGTATTTCGAGGAATAGGTACTGGCTATCTGTCAAATCTTTCCTCGAAAGAAGTGATGTTAGATACTTCTTGACAGGTAAAAAGAGGAAGAGGAAGTAAAAGTCCCAGTCGGTGGTGAAAAGGGTGAAGATGATTCACGAGGAATTAATAGGGATCCCGACTCCATCCTGGATTCGTAGATCCCGTATAACTCCTCGTGATCACTCACGGGAATAAGCCACTGCTTATCCCAGTCTTAAGCGTCGAGAAAGTAATATCCCATCCCAGCCTGAGATTTATCTATTCCAACGAAACAATCTAGTCGATATTGAAAATACCATACTCATCCCCCCTGTTAGTTTTATTCCTCCCCACATCCATTCCTCCTAGTCCGATTATGCTTACAATTATCCGAAGGTCGATCGATACCACTTCCTCCATTCTGGGGGTTTACTACCCGACAAAGTTGCCAAGGCGGAGCTGCTGAGTTGATGACAATGGGGTGGAGCTGCTGAGTTGATGACAATGGGGTGGAGCTTCGAGTTAAGCGACAAGCATGAAGAGCCTGAATCAGAAGATGGAACCGTCAATAGAGATTTCTATCCGGAAAATTGATATCCCGAGTCCCATTTACCCACCCAATCCCTCCCTTTTATCAACTGATTGGTGCTTAAAAGCTAATCAGTAGACAATTAAGAGATAATCTCGAGATGGGCTTGTTTGTCTAAAAAGGGGGTCACTATCTAACAAATATTCTAATAATTCGTGTGGGGATGAGCGGGAATCGCCCAACTGGGGAGTGTTTTCCCCCGGCTGAATCATTTGAGTCTGCTGAGTCAAGAGCACAATAAACTCCTAAAATGGTTTTAAATCACTCTCCCTTAGAGAAGAAATCTGAGGGTCTTGCATGTGAATCTCATCCAGAAAGAGTGATTCGTGGGATATGGGGATAATTACCGACACGACGAATCTCTCCGACGGGTTGCGTCACCACGGGAGATCCAGATATCTGGGAGGTTACTTCTATGAGAGCTGCACGCAAAGTCCCGGCCGGATTGGGCGAGTTACGGGAAAGAAAAGGAATGGATTCAAATTGGGAATGCTTCTTACACACCCTCCTCTTCCAAGACGATCTCCATTCAGTGGCCCGTAACCCTTACTTAAAGGGATCAATTACTGATTCGGTAGGATGTTCCAGAAGGGGATATAGTATGATATCTGCGAGACGATTAATCAATGGAACACGTAAACAGGATTTTTCGGAGATTCCTCTTTCAAAATTTGATCAAAATTGATTTGGTGATTCCGAAACGGATCCATATTTTGATGCACTTTCAGAAGGAATATGCCTAGTATCGGAAATTGCTTTCTCGTCGCAGGTGGAGGAACCCCTATCTATGAAAGGGGTTGGTGAATGGAAGAATTCCCGATCCGTCTATTCGATATCTCCATTCGTGGAAGACAGATTCCCACATTCCGATTGTGTTTCGGATATGAAGTTACCCCATAGTTTCCATCCAGAGGCCTTCAATTCGAATCTTCGTCGACAAGTCGAGGATGCTCCGTTTCCACATCCGCCGAGACTAACCCTTCGGGGTTGTAAAGAGTTGTCAACAGATTTTCCCCGGGAGGGGAAAAAATGGTTTAGCTACCTTACTATGGAATCCCTACACTTACGAGATCGAATCGTTATTAATGCCTTCGCGGAAACATTTTTCCGGATTACAATCAGAGTCTTCTACATCTACATCCGATCGGAGAAATATTATTTGGAAGCAAATTGGTGCCGCTGGATTCAACTCAGAAGCATTGAAAGAGGATTCTTATCCCACCAAGAGTTCATGTATCCATTACGGAAGATATGAAAATTATTCTATCTTAGCTTTCGGGGGAACCCAATATCCAGCTAAAAGATGGATCTATTACATTTTGACACCCAGCTAATTTTATTTCCGTTGTTGGCTTCACCCTCACCGAATGCGTACCGGAAGATTATCCAGGAGTCGCGTCCCATTCCCGGGCTATATCTTGGGTATCCAATTAAAAATTGAAGAAATTCGAGTCGTAGGCGTAGATGAATCGTATATCACCACGTCTACCATTAGGGAATCCCTTTTTGGAACCCCAACCATGCTCCTAATTGAATCGATGGCAAGAGGTAATTTCTGCGATGGCTCCGGACGTCTAGTTAGTAAATTGGCTTCGGACTACTTGGACAGATGATGAGATCTCAGAGAGATTCCTCCGGTTGTGGAAAATCATTTCTCTCTACTACGGCGGGTCGAAGAATAGAGGTGGGTTAAATAGATTGAGACACATATTACGACTCCCATGCGACAAAACTTCGGCATGTAAGCACAAGAGTACAATGCGTCTGATCCGACGTAAGTCTGATTCAAGAATATTCTTAGGGACTCCTCGGGGGAACTGCAAAATGACTCCTCATTTTCAGTCTAGGAGCATCTCAAATAGTCGGAGGTTTTGGCATCTGGAGATAACCCAGCCCGTTTCGGTACCACATGGTGTATAATAAATATGAGTGGGGGGGGGGAGGGGGGTTATTTTTAGCCCCCCCCCCCTCTACCTTCCATCCATTTTATACAGCCATTAGCTATCTGTTAGGCAGAAATACCAGGCTGTCACAGCTTCCAAAAATACATAAGAATATAAATAATTTGTTGGTTTCTTAACGAAGTGTTAGATATAAAAATAAAATACGGGACTGGAGTCACTCCATTTCTGAATATTACCCCGATTCGTACTACGAAAATTATCGATCCTTTCCTTTCTATGGTAATTCACTACTTCTTCCGGAATATAGTTTAATCACTGGCTTAGTCGTAATCGTCATTGTCGACTTGGTATCCGAAGGGAAAGACACACTCCTGCTTCACGGAATCGCGTTAACTTCCTTGGTGACTAGCATGGTATTCCTGTCGCGTCAGTGGGAAACAGAATCTCTCTCGATTGCCTACGGAACTCTTCGAATCGACACTTTCAGCAATATCTTCAGATTACTTCTCCTGATCTGCTCATTACTATCTGTCTCACTATCGGTTGGTTACATCCGATGCACAAAAACAGCTTTGACGGAATTTTCACTATTCACATCAACTGCGGGTCCGGGGGAATGTCTTCATGCCGCGCGAATGATTCGGTAACTATTTTTGTATCTCCGGAACGTCTAGGCCTATCCTCCTACCTTCCATCCGGATACATGAAGAGGGATATAAGATCCAACGAAGCGACTACGAAGTTTCTACTAATGGGTGGGGCAAGTTCGTCTATCCTAATCCATGGCTTCTCTTTATTATATGGATTATTCGGTGGAGAGACTCAACTCTACAAGATAGTCAATGGACTCGTATCCAACCAGATGTATGATTCCCCGGCGATCCATACCTCTATCACGTTTATCATCGTGGGAATGGGTTTCAAACTGTCGTTGGTTCCGTTTCACCAATGGACTCCCGATGTATATGAAGGAGTGCGATTCGCTCGGAGGGGAATCAATTCGTTGCAAATAATCTTATGCAAATTGATTGATTCCTCCGTAATACCCTACGGGCATGTGAAGAAGATACAAACTTCTTTTCGTTATCCCCATCAACGACCAACTCTTACCGCAATTCCACGAATTTGTTACTCGTATTGGACTCACGAGAATTATCCCTTATTTTGTGTAGCGGGTAAAGCAGAGTGGGGGAGAAATGCAATTCAATAGGTACCCCCTCCTATCTCCTATTTGTATTTCTCGAAGTTGGTTCGTTATGGGTAGGTTTCTCAAAGAATAATTAAATGAATTTTGTGATGGAATTGATATTTACCCCGTGTAATAGCCTCCCCTTGGAACACAAATTTGATTGGTTTTGATCCTTCAGAAACCACGGATACAGTGGAGGCATCCGTCAACAGAGAAATTCGCCCCAAGACGGTGCCGCCATGCCTGCTAGGGACGAAGAAAATCACATTCCTCCCCAATACCTTTCCTCACTCCAGATGTGGGGGCGAAACGATTGTAAGATGGAGACTCTTTTAAAAAGGAATCACTGATAGGGGATTTCCCGAGAAGCTACCAATTATTACTCATATTGAATTACCGAGGAAGAAGTGGATTTGATACACACACGGGGAAGGTTCTGGGAGCTTAGAAATCTCTTACGAACTAGGAGCCGTGTGAAGTGAGAATTTCATGCACGGTTCTGAATGAGCGGGAAGATCGAGGATCTCCTCTCCGACTCTAACTCTCCTACACCAGTCGTTGCTTCTTTTTCTGCTACTTCCAAAGTAGCAGCTCTAGCTTTATCTACACGACTCCTCGGTATTACTTTCTCATACCTATCCAGTGAATGGCATCTCGCTTTGGGAATATTAGCTACCCTTAGCATGGTATTGGGGAATCTAATTGCTGTTACTCAGACAAGCATGAAACGTATGCTAGCATATTCCTCCATAAGCCAAATCGGATATATTCTGATTGGAATACTTGCTGCGGATCCTGATAATGGCTATGCGAGTATGATAAGTTATACTTCTATCTACATATTCATGAATCTAGGGACTTTCGCTCGCATCACTTTATCTGGTTCACGAACCGGAACTGATAACATTAGGGATTATGCGGGACCATACATGAAGGATCCTGTTCTAACATTCTCTCTAGTTATACGTTTACCATCCCCAGGGGGTATCCCTCCATTAGCAGGTTTTTCCGGTAAACCCTACCCCTTCTGGCATGGATGGAAAGCTGGCTCGTACCCATTAGTTCTGGTAGCTCCCATTACAAGTGTCATTTCTATATATCACTATCCGAAGATAATTAAATTAATGTTCACCGAAGGGGGTGACACATCAACAATTTACATACAGGATCCATTAGTTTCTCCATCTACTTCGATTTCGAAGAGTTCCATTGAAATAGCTATGATTGTTCGTGTACCAGCATCAACTCTACTGGGTATATCAATGGATCCCATCATCGAGATTACACGGAATACCTCATTCCAGACCTATTTTGAGTTGTCACATGAAATAATGGAATCTTTCTGAATGATTTGTATCCAAAGCCACTTCCGTCGCTCCAACTAGTCCATTTCCGTAATTGGTGATGAAACAGTGTCGGAGAAATGATCACGCGCCTCCCAATGATCATTCGTCTCTTCCGGAGGAGATATAAGTATTTCCTGATGGTATCCATAATATTGTTCAATCCTTTGCAGTACTACAAGGATTGAACCCTCCTAATGGTACATGCGACTAAGTGATTCCCATATGGGAGCGGTTGTGTAAATGATTCGGTTCACACCCCCAGTCTTCTGCTCCGTAGCAATTCAGGTCGCTTCCCGATGAATTCCATGCTCCAATTTCGTCTAATGGATAAGTCATTTCATCCGATACCTGTACGTTCAAGGCGGGGTTGCCTTCAGACTTCTAGAAGAAAGCAAAAGAGACCAATTCTTCTTTCCGCCGCAGATTCTTTCAATTTAATAGAAACGGGGGTTGCGCTCGACGGCATTCTGATGTACACTATCAATGGATCAAATTCAGAAATCCTTTCGAGGGGACTCAAAATCTTTGGACTTGAAATCTTTCTCGTCAAATCTCCCTCTACTGAGACCGAGGGATCTCAAAACGAGAGTGATAGATAACAAGGAAAATTAGGTCTTGCAATCGACGGCATTCTGAGTTACAATAGAAATGGGTCGAATTCATAGATCCTTTCGAGGGGACTCAAAATCTTTGGAATTGAGATCTTTCTCGTCAAATCTCCCTCACTGAGGGAGATCCGATCGAGATTGATAGATAACAAGGAAAATTAGGTCTTGCAATCGACAGTTTTCTTAGCTATAATTGATCTAGCATGATTTCCTAGTGAACTGTAAATTCTTGGACAGGGGCAATTTTGCAGCGACAATCCTCTGGACTTTGATAGTACATCTATGATTCATAGTTAGTCCAGGGGACGTTAAATCCCTTAACTTGGAATCGACTCCTTATCGTCAGGACGATTTTGCAGCGATAACAAATTAAGGCCCATGGCGGTCCCCTGGAATTGAAATCAAATCCAAGAAATTAGGTCTTGCGCTCTACGGCATTCTGTGTTACAATAGAAATGGGTCGAATTCATAGATCCTTTCGAGGGGACTGAAAATCTTTGGAATTGAGATCTTTCTCGTCAAATCTCCCTCACTGAGGGAGATCCGATCGAGATTGATAGATAACAAGGAAAATTAGGTCTTGCAATCGACGGCATTCTGAGTTACAATAGAAATGGGTCGAATTCATAGACCCTTTCGAGGGGACTCAAAATCTTCCTTGGACTTGAAATCTTTCTCGTCAAAGTCTCCCTCTACTGAGACCGAGGGATCTCAAAACGAGATTGATAGATAACAAGGAAAATTAGGTCTTGCAATCGACAGTTTTCTTAGCTATAATAGAAATGGGTCGAATTCATAGACCCTTTCGAGGGGACTCAAAATCTTTGGAATTGAGATCTTTCTCGTCAAATCTCCCTCACTGAGGGAGATCCGATCGAGATTGATAGATAACAAGGAAAATTAGGTCTTGCGCTCGACAGTTTTCTTAGCTATAATAGAAATGGGTCGAATTCATAGATCCTTTCGAGGGGACTGAAAATCTTCCTTGGACTTGAAATCCTTCTCGATCGTCAAATCTCCCTCACTGAGGGAGATCCGAGCGAGAGTGATAGATAACAAGGAGAATTAGGTCTTGCATTTGACGGTTTGATTTTGTATAATGTATCTAGTCCGATTCATAGACCCTTCCAGGGGACTGGAAATCCTTGGACTTGAAATCCTTTTCAGTGGACGGAAAATCCTTGAAGAGGACTTCAAATCCTTAAAGAAGACAGGGGACTTGAAATCCTCTTCAGGGAACTGACAATCCTTGAAGAGGACTTCAAATCCTTAAAGAAGAAAAGGGACTTGAAATCCTCTTCAGGGAACTGACAATCCTTGAAGAGGACTTCAAATCCTTAAAGAAGAAAAGGGACTTGAAATCCTCTTCAGGGAACTGACAATCCTTGAAGAGGACTTCAAATCCTTAAAGAAGAAAAGGGACTTGAAATCCTCTTCAGGGGACTGAAAATCCTTGAAGAGGACTTCAAATCCTTAAAGAAAGAAGACAGGGGACTTGAAATCCTCTTCAGGGGACTGAAAATCCTTGAAGAGGACTTCAAATCCTTAAAGAAGAAAGGGGACTTGAAATCCTTCTCAGGGGACTTCAAATCCTTCTCAAAGGACTCGAAATCCTTCTCAGGGGACTGAAAATCCTTGAAGAGGACTTCAAATCCTTATCGGGGGACTTGAAATCCTTATCGGGGGCGGGGGACTTGAAATCCTTATCGGGGGCGGGGGACTTGAAATCCTTCTCAGGGGACTGGAAATCCTTGGATAAGACAGGGGACTTGAAATCCCTTAAGAGTACGGGGGACTTGAAATCCCTTAAGAGTACGGGGGACTTGAAATCCCTTAAGAGTACGGGGGACTTGAAATCCCTGAAGAGTACGGGGGACTTGAAATCCCTTAAGAGGACTATAAATCCTTGGATAAGACAGGACTGGAAATCCTTGAATAAGACAGGGGACTTGAAATCCCTTAAGAGGACTTCAAATCCTTGGATAAGACAGGGGACTTGAAATCCCTGAAGAGGACTATAAATCCTTGGATAAGACAGGGGACTTGAAATCCCTGAAGAGGACTATAAATCCTTGGATAAGACAGGGGACTTGAAATCCCTGAAGAGGACTATAAATCCTTGGATAAGACAGGGGACTTGAAATCCCTGAAGAGGACTATAAATCCTTGGATAAGACGGGGGACTTGAAATCCCTGAAGAGGACTGGAAATCCTTGAATAAGACAGGACTTCAAATCCTTATAGATGGAGAGAGACGAAGAAACAGGATCGGTAGAGGAGGAGAAAGGGTTTGCTCTTGACGAGGAGCTGGGATGGAATCGATACAGAACAAATTTATGGATCCTTTTTTCTTCCCGGGGACTGGAAATCCTTCAACAGGAGGACTGAAAATCCTTGGAGAGAACTATAAATCCTTCAGCAGGGGGACTAGAAGTCCCTCCAGGGGACTGGAAATCCTTTTCGATATAGAGAGACGAAGAAATAAGATTGGGAAAAATAAGTAAAGGGTTGCTTTTGATGAGGGACTAGGATCGAATTGATAGAAACATATTCCGGACCCCATCCATAGAGAAAGATGGGGTGGTGGGAAGTAAAAAGGTAAGGAATAAGGAGTAGAGCCTCGATGGTGAAATGGTAGACACGCCAGATTCAAAATTTGGTGCTGAAGAGCGTGGAGGTCCGAATCCTCCTCGGGGCAGAAGGTCTCGTACCCTTATTCAGATCGAACCCTTATCTACTAAAAGCTTTATCAAAGGTTTATCAAAGATTTATTCTCTCTACCACTAGAGATTCACATTCAATTGATTTGCTTATCTCCCAAATGAGTACCCCTCGGGGTAGGAGGTCTCGTACCCTTATTCAGATCGAACCCTTATCTATTCAAAGGTTTATCAAAGATTTATCCTCTCTACCACTAGAGATTCACATTCAATTGATTTGCTTATCTCCCAAATGAGTACCTCCTCGGGGTAGGAGGTCTCGTACACTTATTCAGATCGAACCCTTATCTACTAAAAGCTTTATCAAAGATTTATCCTCTCTACCACTAAAGATTCACATTCAATTGATTTGCTTATCTCCCAAATGAGCACTCGAAATACTTCCTCGGGGCAGAAGGTCTCGTACCCTTATTCAGATCGAACCCTTATATACTAAAAGATTTATCAAAGATTTATTCTCTCTACCACTAAAGATTCACATTCAATTGATTTGCTTATCTCCCAAATGAGCACTCGAAATACCTCCTCGATTCGAGAGACAAGTGGTCTCTCCGGTGCCTCCCAAACTCCCAATAGGAAGAAAAATCCTCGGAGGATTCTGGTCTTTCCAGTGCCCAACCCTCAAACATGGGGATGCAAATCCTCCGATTGTTGATTATTGAGACCAGAATTCTCCGCCGTCCGGGGATTTGGATATGAAGTATTAGGTATCGAATAGGAAACACCTTCTGCTTCTTTCTCAAGTGAGGCTGGGACTCAGAATCCCGAGATTCGAGGAGATCCAAGTAGGTCTTTCAACGGGACTAGAAATCCTTATCAGGGGACTTCAAATCCTTGAAGAAGACAGGACTGGAAATCCTTGAAGAAGACGGGGGACTTGAAATCCTTCGAGGGGACTAAAAATCCTAGTACCTGAGGTGGGACTGAAAGTCGTAGTAGCCAATTAGAGTGTGATGAAACTGCGTCACGAGACCCCAGTATCTGGACTAGGACCAGAAATCCTAGTAGTTAGTCGGGGCATTAGTTAGGATGTCACCAAGAATCCCTATTAGTGAATTTGAATGAACTAAAATTTTGGGATTCGGTTAGATGGTCCATCCCCTAAGGACCCGGGGTCCTTAGAGCCCTTCCAATGGAAACAATGGAAAGGACTTGAAATCCTGATTATCTAGTTGGATACGGGAAAATCCAAACTTTAGAATGAATTTTTGGAATGTAAAGATGAATGAGGGGAATGCCCCTCCTTCCTCCCCATATTACCGTTGATCACCGAGAAATTGAATCTCCGGAGAATCTCAAACAGAATGGATCGACATCTTCATCAAGGATTTGTTCCGATAAGGATGTTGGAAAACTACTACGTCCTCTACGAACTACTTCCTACATTTTCCATATAAGAGATTCCTACTCCTTCTTGATTTCGAATGTTGCTTCCATCTCCCGAATAGGAAGACTCCGAAGGTGATCTATAACTTAGTAATTATCCGGAATTCTATAAGCAGAAGTTATTGCATCAGTAAGGGGAAAAGATGTATCTTCCTTTCACCAATTCGAATCCTGAATAGCCCTATATATTGCTAGGGATCCAGACTGAGTCAAGAATATCCGAGATTTTATGATGCGATATCGAATTCCCATTCAATAATTGTCTTGTTATTCGATCCGGTGACGTCCCACTAAATCGAAATAGATTGAATAGGTAGTGGTAACTTTCAAACAACATGTTATGAATGAGAAAATCTTTGGATGAGTGACGATTCCGTCTCATCCATCTATCTCTATGAACCATAAGCCTGAAACGAAGGAATCGCTCTTGCAAATCTTCCATTGGAATGCTTTGATACGAGTGAATAGGAACAAATATCTGCGGGTATTGCAAATATATATGCATGAATTAGGTTTCTTTGACGTATTCAAAGTGTCGTTCTTCACCCGAAGGGAAATTCTTCCACCGCTTGGTAGATAATTCAGTTATCGATTTCCGGTCATATCCACGAAGAAGAAAGAAATTTCTAATCTTTTCATTTGAGAAATGTTTCTCGCGCTCCCTCCTCGTACCGTAAGTAACATAAAGCCTCCGTACCAGTTCTTGTTTCGCTAATAAACTATGACGTGAAGAGGGAATGTTATGATCCGGCTGAGATAGAAGCATGGGATCCCAGGTGAAGCGCCCCCCCAGGAATAGAATTGGTTCATCGGATCGATTACATTGCGTTTCGTATTGATTAGATGAGTTGGGGATTCCTAATTCAAGAAATTGCTCGCGTAATGATAGATTATCCAATTAATTTTCTAATCTTTTAATGTCTCTTTGTCTCGATTTACCCGAGGCTCTCTTGTAACTGAAAAGATATCCTTTTCTCTTATGCGATTTCTTTCCACTAGACTTAATCTTATTCAATTCGAAATCCCGTTGGGGGATTTGATCCTGATTCCGATGAAAAAAGATCGAATTATACAAATTATTCGATTCGGATAATACTCTTATCGATTCATAACTGCCACTTCGCATGAAACCAAAACGCCAAAATTTGGGGGACCAAGTAATCCCACGCGACACTTCCTTCGGAATCGAGTCTACTTCACTCGACTGTTCCATTTCAGAATCAGTTGGAATCTTAGACACCCCCTTCTTTGTAGATTTATAAGAACGACTCGCAGAGATTATATCTGGAGAATACCTGGGTTCGATGGAAGAAGGAAGAGGAGGACTATTAGCGAATTGACTTCTACTTCTACAGATTTCTGAACATAAGAAATCCCTCAAAAGGTTTTCCGAGATACCACAGGCTAAGTTAGAATCATTCTCTACAACTTTATCAATAACAACGAGATTCTCTTCCTCTCTCATATCCATTCCGAACCAAGGATCACGAGCTGCTAATCCGGCCAATAGCCCTAAGATATGCGGAAGTATAGCGAATTCCTTAATTGTTGACTCGGTTATTAAAGGTTCCAAATACCAGTTATACAAGTGGTAAAACCTCTTCTTCAGTGTATTACTACCAATAAATGAGGGATCTGCAGGGGAAGTATCTATCAAACCATTTTTCAGAATAGCTTTTCCTATATTGTAAGGAAGTATTTCATATCCAGAACCGAATCGGATTCCGTTACCTATATACGTAACAATTGAATTTTGTCTACGTAAAGCTAATTTAATTGCACTATCGGATACAATCTTTCTTCTTCTAGAAGTAGTGATTAATAATGCTTCATTAGCAGGAGAAAATAGATCTCGTTTGCTATAACCCGTAGTTCCAGACCCAGTACCTTCGAGAAAAGAGGGATCAGCTTCTATTTCAAAGCCTTTGACACGCGAGAGAATTGACAATTCTTTTTGACGCTGACGCCTGTTAGACCCTCGGAGATTTATCAATTAGTTCGACCAATTCGGAGCTATTGAAGCTGGATCTACCTTTGCAGGTACATGAGTCGAAGCAATAACGAGATTCTTGCGAATGCAAGGATTCCTGCGCCCATTACCGATACTCCTCAATATTAGGCAGAGTAAGAATCTGGGATCGGCTTCTAATCTGTGATACAGGCGATTAACATTCAACTCATGAATGTCTTGAATCCATATCGTACAGGGAGACATCTCTTTTGCTATTGCAAAAATAAGATTCAATCGGTTTACGCTCTGTTTCGAAATGAAAGTCCCACGTACATTATTGAAATATGATCTGTTGTATAACAACTTCCTCAATGGCAGTCTCACCGACGGAAAGTAGGAATTGGATGCTATATCCCTAACTACATAAGATCGTCCAGTTTCTATGGGTCCTACTAGTGGAACTCCTTCAGATGGTAATAATCCTGATGAAAGCAAAATAGGTACGTCACGACATGGAATATTCGGAATGCCTTTTCGTCTCATTGTCGCTGAAAGGAGAATATTTCTTTCAAGGGCAAGAAGAGCCCACTTCTCCGCAGGATCCAACTCACAGATCTCGTAATTTGATAGATCATTTTGACGAATCCGAAGTAGGTATGACAAAAGATTAGATCCTTCTTCTGGGGTGGGTTCGTGATTAATCCCACCGCTCAATGAATCGTAATTGGAATTTAATTTCGATTCATACTTGGAAATAGTTTTATTTGTCACTAGATATTGAGTCAGTAATTGTTTATTAATCTTAAGGGTGTCGGAGCTTTTCCTACGAAGTATCCACGAATCTAGTTCATTTTTCACAAGGTAATAGAAGATTATATTATTTGTATAATTCAGGAATCTCTTCAGGGAATGTATCAGTAGATCTTTCGTTTACATTTACCTTGTCGAGGGAGAATACATTACCTTTTCCAGATAAAACCCACGCATTGGGTCTATTAAATATCCGGTGATATTGAAACGTTTCCACAAGTGAGGGGAATTGGAACCCGAAACAGCAGATAAATAATGCTTGAGAAATGCAAGAACAAATAATATCGAGAAAACGAGGTAGGATGGGGCATACTTATTCGAAAATCTAAAGACTGACCATCTCGAATGCGACACCTGCGTTTAGTTAGTAATTTCTTCGAAAATAGAGAGATCTATTTTAGATAATACGTTACTGATGGAATCGTTTCTGAATCTTGATCTTAGGCTTAACGATAAACAAGCTCTAGCATTACCTATATCCTCAGCAACTCTTTCCGTAATTCCGGGGAAAGTGTAATTCAAGTCATCACTTACTTTGAGTACTATTTCTGGATATATCTCTCTAATCAGATCATAAAAGTATCTCCACCAGTTAGGGGTGAAAAACCGAGGTATATATTCTCCGAATGGGCTCCATTTCTCGCAGATATTGTCTCTCCAAAAGATCCAAGAGATCTTATATTTGTTTAAATCCTTTGATAACTCATCGAAATTAATGAGATGAGATGGAAGAATAGGTTCTTTTTAGACACGTGTATCTGCAAGCCTCGTATTTTCGTACAGAACCTTCTCTCCAGTTAATCCTGTTGGAGATCTTGATGCTACACTGCTGCATAATGAGAATTTCTTTGACCAATAAAGCGTCTCAGATTCTTCTGATTCCCAAAAATAACCAATGTGTGAATCATTTTGATAGAATTGATTCCCAATAGAATCATTCCTCGAGTTTGATCTCTTCTCAATGGATCCCTCCGAATCGACTTGATCCACTCCCGAATTTTTGAGACGGGGTCGAGATCGCCAATCAGCCGATAGCTTAGAGTTTATCAATGTTCTTTCCAAGTAATTTCCATCGCTACCACATGAAGATAGAGACGAATCTCCCGTTTCGCGAGGAGATAAGTTCAACCCCGTCAGTAGTCCTCTTAGATCCGAAATAGAGTCAAGAAATCTATCTGAATGAGTTAGTGGTGGTATCGCAGATTCATCCAGATCAGATGGAGTCGATTCGGTTGTTGCGAGTATATGATCAATAGTTTCCCTTTCCGTTCGTTGCGAGGAATTGGGTAACAACGAATCAGACACTTGGGATTGAATAGATGAAGTGATATTTTTTGTATCTAAGGATCCTATTTCAAGAGATGGGATGACTTCATCACCGGAGCCCGTATACGAATTCTCTAAGATGTCAGAGTAACTACTGCTGTATCCTCCAACCAACGAATCCCTTCTTCTGATTATTGAGATAAAATCCCTTCCGGCACAGTTCAATACGGGTAAATGCGAGTAATCTATAAAGTTTGGTGTATCTACTTCATCGGAAATGGATCCCGAAATACTCCCAATATTCCTATTCGAACCTTTCCCATAATTCAAATTATCCAGAAACAGATCCCAATCCTGCCTTCCCGTAGCGGAATAAGCACCATTCGGGAGTTTTGTTCCAATACATTCGATACAGGATGATTCAACAAGAAATGGATTAACTGCGGGTTTTAGGAAGATTGAGGAGCCTACCGATTCTTCATCCATTAACAATCCGGACTCGATGAAGAAACTATCTTTTCTACCGAAGATTCTCTTGAGAAAGGATATCTTCTCATCGAGGTTGAGTGAACTCAGAAGGAAATCAAGCAGTGGATAATCTATATTGTTCAATTTATAGACAAGATAATCAATCCCATCTGTCGAAGCTTCTTCACTAATATACTTGGGAATAATGATTCGGTAAATAGATGATATATTGGTAAATTCCTTGGGATACTTGTTGTTCCTCCCAGCCGTACTACGAATAGTGATACCAATATTATTTAGTGCTAATATCGACAGATCATAGATTGATCTACCTAAGTCGGATCTTATTTCTGCGAATACTCTCTTGGAAGGGGAAAAAGACAAGTCTCTGATTGTATCAAGCCACCTGTGCACATTTGACCGAACATCTGGATATTCATCAATTGGGGAAATAATACATTCATGCAACAAACGCTCTATGTTACCCCTCCATTCCAATAATCTCTATTCAATTGCAATTCTTGTTACACCAGTAGATCCCTCGCCCCCCTCCCGGCTACCCAATTGATAGTTGATTCTGGATAGATATTCACTAGCTAATGTACAGAAATAGTCACGCGAAAAGAGCGTGTATACTGAGTAGAGAGATATTAACCTATTTCGTTCATATACCCTAACTAGAGAGTATGTTGAAGATATGTTACCTCCCTCTCCCGATTCATCTGAAAAAGTAGGATTTTCACTTCCATCAGTTCTTTCTACAGGTACATCGAAAAGGATCTCTAAACGGTTTGAAATAATCTTATCAAGATCGAAGTATGCGCCATTTTGCATCTCTGATTCCTCGTCAAGTATTCCACCAAATGATAGATCTCCTCTCGATAGAAAGGCTTTCCTAGGTTCCTCGCTACTACTACCAATTCTTACCTTACTGGAAATCAAATTCGATTTTTTAACTCTTAAAAGAAATCCAGTCAGTCGGTTTCTTGATTCATTTATTAGTTGTGAATAGGCGTGTAGAATAGAAAATTCCCCCTCATTTCCGTGGGAATCTAACCCCAATAATTGGAAGAACCACTTACGATTCTAGGAAGAATCAATACATTTATTGGAATCATTTTCTGCTATTCCCGCTACAGAAGGGGAGAAAGGATCTCCCAACAATAAAGGAGAGTCGAGTGTAAAATGCCGACAATCTCTCTCTACTTTCCATAAATGAGATATTCTTCCGATACCGAAAGACACGGAATTCTTATATCATTCTTCTGCCAAATATGTCTTAATAGGAGTTCCATCGGCGGTGGGACCCATACCTAGTTCATGTATAGATGATTCTGTTGAAAAGCCGTGACTCACCGCCTCTGGAGAATCATCAGTGGATATTGCTCTTTCCTCCGGAGAGTAACTGCCTACAAAGCCATTTCCAGATCTTTTCATTGAATCATATTCTGGATTTCTCTCCTCACTTCAACTAGATAAACAAGTATCTTCGATAGGTATCTCCTTCCCAACCTTCTGATTTCTGGAATCAGACTCATCCCTTGAGTTGCTATGAAAAGCCTCCAATTCTCTAGATGTCTCTATTTGTGAGGAGACATACTTCGAGAAACCACAGGAAATTTCTAGTAATATACTTGGTACCTCAGTGAGTAATTGATTATCCGATAGATAATCAAGTTCGATAAATCTCTTTTCTAAGAGAGATCTCGTTAGATTCAATTCGCGCTCATCCTTATTCCATGGAGAAGGACTTTGGTGACAGGAATGCCACATATAAAAATCGGCGTAATCCCGGAATAGTGTCCAACTCCCCTCGTCAATGGAATTTAACCAATCTCTTATATCGCTATAGGATAGGGATACACCATCACGAGATGACATTGTATTCTTATGGGGTGGAAATAGAGACAAATTGGAGAGACCCTTCCGCTCGGAATAGAACGGTGATTCATCTCCCTGCCGATCTACTGAATCCCTGGATTCGAGTAACATTTTGTCCCAAAAGTCCGATATTACGGGAATGAAGGAATCGCTTCTTAATGTTGCTGTTTGTAGCCAATTAACCCTTTGCTTGTCATGGATTTTCCGGAGAAGTAACGAATCAGAATCATTTTAGTAACAGTCATCCTTACGAAGTATCACATTTATATAGAATTCAAAAAACTCATTTGAATCTTCTAGATTCTTATCCCCCAGTGATTTTTCAATCCTCTCAGTCACATCTCTGGATATATTCTTGATGGGGAGTGGATCCCTCATCAGCCGGACCCTCCATCCATCTGAAACCGAAGGATCCATCGCACTATATATGGGAACTTGCGGTTCTTCCCTCGTCGAAGTTGTGGAAATATTTCCGTTTGAATCCGAATAGTAAGAATTACGTGTCTTTCCCTTTCTATCCTTTTCAGCAGGTGAGCATCTTATTGATAGAGAAAGAGGATAGAAGGATTCAACAGAATTTGTTGCTGGTTTTTTTACTACTCCACCAGTTCTATTAATTAGTTTCGCTAGATCTATAGAACCTCCTTCGATCAAATTTCTCTCACCTGAACGATGCATAGGAATTGGTATTGTTAGTAACATCAGGATTCCCGGAGTCACGCTATTACCCCGCTTCATTGAATCGCGCAGATTCCGTAAAAAGATTGAACTCAGAATTCATAAGTCAAATAATTTGATGGAGGGTTCATAACTGGAGAATAGACCAATTAGAAATTCCCCTAGATCTTGATTTTTCAATGATTCAAATGAGTAGTGGAATCCATCGGTTTCTGCTAACTTCGGAACTTCAGAGAATAAATCTGGACTTCTTACTTTTTCTTCTCCCACTTCTCTTACCTCATGATCTCTCTTCACTTTATCTATATGTGGTAGATACTACCCACCTCTCACATTCCATTATATAGATAATATCGAAAGATTCAAGGCCCAATGGAGTGAGTACTTTCGATGTGGTGATTTGTGGGTGTATTCGTACCTACCTGAAGCTGTCTCGGGAATCTCGAATTGTTGAAGAAACCTATCTATGTCTTATCTATCTCCTCATCAACTTATTTTATTCCGAGTGATAAAGACGAGTTCTCCAACCTGATGGGCGAACGACGGGGATTGAACCCGCGCGTGATGGATCCACAATCCATTGCCTTGATCCACTTGGCTACGTCCGCCCCCTACTTTCCCTATTCAGCTTTCTTAACTGGGAGAGAACAAGATCTACTAGGGTCATTCATTCGATGCGCGTACGTATTATTCGTCTATATATTAATACAAGAAAAAATATGTTAGGTGAAAAATGTATTCTCAATCTATTCCAGTGGGTACGGGACTACAAGCGTTCCGCTAATCAGAATGAGAATATCTTTGATTCCCATTCTCTGTAATCCTAGAAGGGTGTTTCAAAGATTCCCCAGAATCCAAGATTGGAAACTGATAATTGTAAGATTATGGCGAGATATTACTATTATTTCTATTCATTCCATCGGACGAATCTCCATTAAATACCAAACCTTATGCGAGGTTTGGTATTTAGTGATGCTGCACGACCAGACAGGTATTATCCGTTTACAGAAGGAGCTTCAACAGAAGCTAAGTCTAGAGGGAAATTATGAGCGTTACGTTCATGCATAACTTCCATACCTAGGTTAGCACGGTTGATGATATCAGCCCAGGTGTTAATAACACGACCTTGGCTATCAACCACGGATTGGTTGAAGTTAAAACCATTCAAGTTGAATGCCATGGTGCTGATACCCAAGGCAGTAAACCAGATGCCTACTACGGGCCAAGCGGCTAAGAAGAAGTGCAGAGAGCGAGAATTGTTAAAGCTGGCATATTGGAAGATCAAACGGCCAAAATAACCGTGAGCAGCTACGATGTTGTAGGTCTCTTCCTCTTGACCGAACTTGTAACCTGCATTAGCAGACTCATTCTCAGTAGTTTCTCTGATCAAACTAGAAGTTACCAAAGAACCATGCATAGCACTGAATAGAGAGCCGCCGAATACGCCAGCTACACCCAACATGTGGAAGGGATGCATAAGGATGTTGTGCTCAGCCTGGAAAACGATCATGAAGTTGAAAGTACCAGAAATTCCTAGGGGCATACCGTCAGAGAAACTTCCTTGACCGATTGGGTAGATCAGGAACACAGCGGTAGCAGCTGCAACGGGAGCTGAGTACGCAACAGCAATCCAAGGACGCATGCCTAAACGGAAACTAAGTTCCCACTCACGACCCATGTAGCAAGCTACACCAAGTAGGAAGTGAAGAACGATCAGTTCGTAAGGACCACCATTGTATAGCCATTCATCAACGGAAGCTGCTTCCCAGATTGGGTAGAAGTGTAAACCGATAGCTGCAGAAGTAGGAATGATAGCACCGGAGATAATGTTGTTTCCGTATAGCAAAGAACCGGAGACAGGCTCACGAATACCATCGATATCTACAGGGGGAGCTGCGATGAAAGCAATGATGAATACAGAGGTTGCGGTTAATAAGGTGGGAATCATTAAGACACCGAACCATCCGATGTAAAGACGGTTTTCAGTGCTGGTGATCCAGTCGCAGAAGCGACCCCATAGGCTTGCGCTTTCGCGTCTTTCTAAAGTTGCGGTCGTGGTAATTTTTGGTTTTCGAAACGATTGGTGATTACCCAAGCTGATGAGCCTGTTGATCCATAGTATATCACAGAATCCCACCTGTGTCAACTAATCTAATATTGATTGAATATCCGAAGAAACGGGAAGACTTCCCTTTGTTTTCGCACGATACTTCTTCAAACCTTGACTCTCTTTTCAGACGCATTTCCCTTTTATTATCATAAACCACGGGAAAGTCAACGTTAGTTCGGCTCCTCGAGTACATCATGGGAGATGCCAGCTTTGCCTTAGATGTACTACGACTCAATCATCGATTCGAGGTGAGGGACATACAGGATAAATATCTGCTGGCGTTGCCTGACATCCCCCCCCCCCCCCGAGGTGAGTAGTCCGCCCCAGGCGGAGATAGTTGAGAATGGTGGGAGTCGCGGGGATGCGGGCAGTGCCAATCATGTCGATCATGTCGATTGTGTCGATTGTGTCGATCATTCTAGTCATGTCGATCATGTCGATCATGTTGATTGCGTCGATTGCGTCGATCACTTTGGTCATGTCGATCATGTTGATCATGTCGATGATGTTATGGACTTTACGATTCGACACTAGTCTTTCTCTTTTTCATGAGGTACTATACCAGTGACAAAATTTCCCCTATGACTTGGATATTCTTTCTCCCATTATTTAATTTCTGCTTATCCATATGCTTCTGGCGTATCTTGATTCCTAATACCCTGCGCTCCGGAGTAGAAGGTTTCAATCCACCAATAAGAGGTTGTGGATTGAAACGAACCCGGAACTAACGGAAATGGGCAAAAGCCTTATTAGCTTCTGCCACCTTGTGAGTCTCCTCCTTCTTCCGTACAGCACTACCAGAATTTCTGGCAGCATCCATTAATTCATCACTTGATCTTAAAGCCATACTTCGACCTGAACGTTTTCGACACGCGATCAATAACCATCGGATAGCCAAAGCTCTTCCTTCTGCAGGTACTACTTCAACGGGGACTCGATAAGTCGATCCACCTACACGTTTGGATTCTGT
This sequence comes from Dipteris shenzhenensis, assembly GCF_047967505.1. NCBI lineage: Eukaryota > Viridiplantae > Streptophyta > Polypodiopsida > Gleicheniales > Dipteridaceae > Dipteris > Dipteris shenzhenensis. The sequence goes on along the minus strand of NW_028239542.1, from coordinate 8,241 downwards.
TACTATATCGGGAGTTACCCTACGTATTGCTTGTCGCGGGACAGACAGTGGATTCTTATTCGTCTTTTCCTTAATCCGCTTCATAGCCTGATAGAGAATCTGATAAGCCAATGATTTCTTGCCATCTTTAAGAATACGATCAACCAACATGTTTACTAATCGATTACGATAAATCGGATCCGATTCTATATTTTTCTTTTTTTCGCTACATTGCTCCGGTGTAACATGAGTTTACAGATATGTCGGATTCCGATTCTATCTCGACTGTATCTTAGAATCTTATTTGGGCTTTTTCACTCCATATTGTAGGGTGGATCCGCCGGTTAGTCGAGGATCTCCCCCCAAACTGCACGTGCGACTTTCATCGAATGCAGCTTTCCATATGATTGAATAGAAAGTCTTGAAGTAAGTTCGGGTTACTTCAATGAATCATATTTACTCATTAGGCATTGAGTATCCGTTTCCTCTTCATCATCCCACGAATAGGAGAAGGGAAATCCCGTATTTCATTTATCTCACCAAGAATGTCCGTGGGTTTATTGATCCAATTACCAAATGTTCACAAAACCTCCACTGAATCTCCATAATCGTAGTCCGAACTCGTTCTGAGAGAGAGAAGACATTCGAAGATTTTCCAAATAAATGGGAGTCCGGGTAAGACTCAACTTACTGGAATGCAATACCCTGGACACCGAGTTGTTTCACACGAATAAGATAATAATCAATCTCCGTAATAGCAGG
>NW_028239541.1:105000-125349 GCF_047967505.1 Dipteris shenzhenensis | reverse complement strand
TGAATCCCTCTCTGAGCCGTACAGCGACGACTCTGATGCGGCGTCGTAAATGCCAGTTAATTGGAGCACCTTTTCCTATTGGTCCTGATGGGACGCGTGCTTGGATAGAAAAGATTTGTTCCGCCTTTAATATGGAACCTCAGGGTTTGAAGGAGAGGGAGGATGAGATATGGAAGAGTCTGAGAGACTATCTTGAGATAGCAGCTGGTAAATCTATATCTTTTACGGGAGATAATCTATCAGAAATTTCTATAGCAAGATTCCCAATTCGCTGCGGAATGGTTGTCTACGAAACAGGTATTCCCTACATGGATAAACGATATCAAGCTGCCGAGCCATCTTTCTCACGAGATACTTGCAAAGAGATGGGTACACTCATGCCACGGATCGTGGAAAAACCGGATAATTATAACCAGATACAGCGTATGCATGAATTAAAACCTGATTCAGCAATTACTGGAATGGCTCATGCCAATCCTTTAGAAGCAAGAGGTATTGATACAAAATGGTCTGTCGAGTTCACCTTTGCCCAAATCCATGGATCCACTAATGCGAGGGATGTGCTTGAACTTGTTACTCGTCCCCTACGGCGTAATAATAATCCGGGGCGTCTGGGTTGGAGTAACCTGTCGAAGCAGATGGTAACAAATCACTAAATTATAGAATTATTGGGTGACGGGAAGTGACCATTGAGGGAAATGCATAGAGACGTCTCCAAATTCTTAATCATGGGATTCTGTCTCCTCATGATTAAGAAATCCATCGACTCCTTTCCGAAGGAGTTGCTGTGCTAGCTACGGGAGTGGTACGGAGAGGTTGCCGGCACTCTACGGGAAAAAAAAAAACTGAAAAATATGGGAAGGAAATAATTATGAACGTAGAAAGCGTTCAAATGTCGTTGTATCTACTGCAGGTTTCGCTGCTTACTCGGGTGAAGGTGGCAGGTCCACCTATAATATTCGGACTATATTATGGATTACTAACAACATTACCCGTTGGACCCTCCCAAATACTATCCATAAGAGCTTTTCTTTTGGGAGGGAATCTTAGTGGTACCGTCGCTTTGAGTGGTTTGATGATGGGATAGCTACTAATATTTCTGTCAATATTCTGTTCACCTCTATATGCATTGATAGTGAAACCACATGTTGTAACTGTCCCAATAGTACCATACATGTTATTTTACTGGTTCCGAACCAAGGATTTACCGGATTATCGAACTCTACGTCCGACCAATTCACTCAGTGACTTTCGAATCGGTAATATATTCTTGGATAGTTTCATTTTCCAGATTTTAAATCCAATTCTTTTACCAAGTCCCGTATTGGCGAGACCAATTCACCTATTTATTTTTCGATATAGCAACAACATAACATTTCTGATTAGTAGTTTCGTGGGTTGGTCACTCGGTCATATGTCATTCAGCTACTTGTCCAGATTACTTCTGGTTCGCGTAGAATATGATTCACCCATACTCTACCTGCTGATGAAACGCGTCATTTACAAAACTTTTAGTATTGTTGTTCTCATTAATGTACTGGTTTATTTGGGTAAGGCTCCAGTACCTCTCTTCACCAAGAATTTTGAAGACGAACTTGTCTTGCTCGATAACAATCTCCGGGAGTTGTCAGATTCGATGCTATGGATTTTCAAGTCGTGGCCCACGTCCTTGTTCGACCCATACAAACCAAATCGTCCTTTACGATATATAGAGAATAGCCGATTCGGCGGCGATAGCTTAGTGAAGAAGCAAGTATCAAATCACTTTTTCAGCAAATGTTTGACTAGTGGAAAACAGCGGTTGGCTCTCACGGCGTTACCCAGTTTGTCGATCTTTGGAGACCAGTTAGGAACCTCGTTAGAGGATTCGGATATGCCACTTCCAGCTCATCATCTGCATGAAGACTGGATTTTGAACCAATTCAGGAAAAACAAGGATTTGAATAATGAGTTAAAGGACCGAATTCGATTCCTAGACACCGAGCCTATCTTCTGGAAAGCGATGGAAAGAAGGACCGGATTGGCTGATAACGGAGGTGAATTACCTAAGATTTATGATCCATTTTTGAATAATTCATGTCGTGCTAGGATTCCAAACTCGGATTCATTCTGGATACTGTCTGATTCATTGGCATCGCAAGCGGTTGACAACAACGAGTATGCCAATGAATTGAATTCCGGTAATAAGATTCGGGATTGGGTGTCTATCAGGTATAAAGAGTTGAGAAGCAATGAGATTCCTCTTCCCCGGGAAGCATTACCTAAAAATGCTTTGCAAATATTTATTTTCATGTTCGAAACACCGGATGATGCCGTGATTGAAGATGTTGTGGGAGAAACAAACTATTCAGTTTCGAAGGGTGATTCCACCCCCGTAACTTGGGATCAAGTCTTCAAATTTTCTTCATCTCCGACAGAGTTAGCTTTATTCTTCACCTATCTCAGAGATGATTGTGGTGCCTTCGATTGGATCCGCTTGCTAGACGTACCTCTAATTGGTGGGGAAAGACTTGACTCTTCAAAACAAAAAATACGTTCGATCCTCGAGATTGAGGAACTGTCGGAGGAATTGGCCCGCAATACTCACTTAATATATGATAATAGGTTCGATGTCGCGGGTGGGTCAACTGATATTCGTAACAGAAAGTTAAAAAATTTAGCAATCAGCGTCGGGAAGACGCGGCTGAAAACACGCAGACTGGTCAAACGTTTTGCAAAAAGCTCTGATTTTCGTCGGAAACCTATAAAAGGCTCTATGCGCTCCAGAAGACGTAAGACACTGGTTTGGGAAGTATTTCAAGATAAGGCACATTCACCTCTCTTCTTTAGATTAATGGAACTACCCACTCCGTTTCGATTTCCTGCCGGAGAATTAACTGGTGTAGATTTTGAGGAATCGGCCGGTGACGCGAGGAGAGAAACTAGTACCCAACCCGAACAGGAACTAATATCTCTTTCATCCTCGAGAGAGGGGGAGCGAGCGAAATCCGACCGCCCAGCTATAGCAGCTAGGTTCGATGTGAGTTCCATCCACACGGGGCGGGGTTTATTATTGGTTATGCAATCGACTCTTCGGAAATATGTGAAACTGCCTGTATTGATAACACTCAAGAATTTCGGTCGTATTTTATTTTTTCAAGCTCCCGAATGGGATGAGGATTGGAGTGAGTGGCGCAAAGAATCCCACATCAAATGCACCTACGACGGCGAGGGATTCTCACACACTCGTTTACCCGGTCGTTGGTTGAAGGAGGGTCTTCAGATAAAGATTTTGTATCCTTTCCGGTTGAAGCCTTGGCGTACTCGCGGGAGGAGGCGCCCAACCATTTTGGAAAATGATATGAATCCCAGGTATCTCAAGACTCGGGAATCGGGGAGAAAAAATAGATTGAGGCGAGGAAAATCTCCATCTAGCTATTTAACAGCTTGGGGATTCCAAACAGATGTACCTTTTGGAACTATTAAGAAAGATCCCTCCTTCTGGAAACCTATCCGGAAGAAATTGATGAGAATTTTGAGACGTAGTCTCGCATTGCGGACTAGGCAAATGCGTCGTCTCTACTCCAAATTGGGTGTATCCGCAAGGTTTCCATTGGGGAAATTGAATTTCCTTCGTAAAATTGAAGGGATTTGGGAGAATTGGAGTGGAACCGATTTTGTTGGGGGAGATATTCCAAATGATACAGGGACCGGGTGGAAAGAGGGGCCGTCACACGGTGAACCAGGTACTGGTGGAATAGATGAAACATCAATTCCCATTGATAATAAATCCCGATACTTTGCGGGTACCGATGATGAACCAGTAAAAGATACCGTTGGTGGATCCAAATCCGAACCCGAATCAGACATGCATGCATTCAGAAATCTGTTAACCGAAGGGGTTGGCGGGGGTGGGCGTAGCACCAAATCACTCCGTTTTAGTAAACCGGGAATAGATGACAGACTAATTAATACAAATCTGACTAGTTCTTTGAGATTCCAAACGAAATTAGTCAATATTCAGGGAATTTATTTGAGATCCCGCATATCGGTCGCAGAATTGTTTGAGAAGTATCTTCTACTAGTAGCGGGATTATTTCGAAGAGTCAATAGAGCTTTTGCTCATTATCTCGACAATTTTGCTAGATTTCGGGTGCAACTGGTGAAAGTGACGAATCAAGTTGGTGGGGTTCATGGGGATGCAAACCACCCAATTCTAGCTATTTCCGGAATTAGGGAGGGAATACCGCGAGTTATCGATAATCAATCTATAGGATTACCGTCTCAGGCGCACATTCACGACATTCTGTGGCATGTAAGCATGAAAAACAACCTGGATTTGGATTCTTTGATGGAAATTGCGGAAGATAGCAAGGATGCGGGGTATCTCGATAACCGGAAGGGATGTAAGGATAATGAGAATCTGGATGATGCTTCGGAAGATTGGAATTATCCGCGCGGTGATCATGGTTGTTATCCGAAAGGGGGAGGGGAAACCCCAGAATTTTTTGATGGCGGTAAACATGACGGGGGAAAGAGCGATTCCGTGGGATGTCCCGATGACAGAACTGGCGGGATTGTACGTGGGTATGGTATCGATGAACATATTAATAATTTTGCTACGATGCGGGGACTTTCCAAACAACTTTGGGAATTGAATGCAAATGATTTGGGGAGTTTGTTAGGCTGTCCCGACAAGTACAACCTGTCATTGGAGTTATGGCAAAAAATTGCACCGAAGAGATGGAGATCGGACATCGAAAATTTATATGGATTCAGAAGCATCGGGGGAAGTTTTCTCGCCGAGCATGAATATGTATTTCGTGATAGACAAAACGATTATTCCATATATACTGAAACCCCTTTCCTCAGAGATCGAGTGAGAAATATCAATAAACGTCGTAAATACAGTTATTTGTTACATAGTTTTATTGATTCCTCACGAGATGTAGATATACAAAAATTTCCGGCGGGGTGGAATGCGGCGATAAGGGAAACTCGTTTAGGGAATCGTATCAGAGAACTTATTGCAGGGAAGGGAATTTCTCATCCACGAATACTTGATCCGGAACGTGAGTTGAATCCGAAATCCGATTTGGTGTTGTGGGTAATTCCGGATCCCGCGGAAGCAAAGGATGTATACGAAACAAGATCGAAATTTGTACCTGGGACTTCTATTTTGTGGGAGAGGGTTCCCGCTACCCCAAATGAAAGATTTCAGAGATTAGGCACGGATTACGGGTTACAGGAAGAAGAGATTGATTCGGATGAAATACTTCTAAGAGAGAGGGGGAGTCACTATTATATTTTTCAATGGAAATGGGAATCCGAAGCATTAGAAAGAGAATTATAAAGACTGAGGGATTTGATATCTCTCATCAACGTATTAGAAAATGAGCAGGATCTTACTTCCTTCTGTGTCAATATGGGTATAGATTGCGATTTGTTGAATCTTTTTCTCAACGAAGAGAAACGCGAGATTCTAGATGATTTGTTTGTTATTTCAGCCCATCGTTTACCGCGAATATTCGATGATTAGATTCTCATGTATAAAATGGTTAGTATCCCACTGAAATTTCGAAACAGATTCAAAAGAAGATTGAATAGAAATATATTTGGCGGGTGCATGCTGCGTTTGTCACTCATCAATGGGGAGAGGAATAGGAATCGCTCCTATCTCCATAACATCGAAGATCTCCTGCTTCCGAGACATCGTCGCAAATCGCGATTTCTCAGATCCCTATTGATTTTGAGCTCCGTGAAATCCGAAAGGGACCCTTTGGGCTACCCTTCTGGAGTGGAATGGATGAACAAGAGTGAAGAGTCTAGCGACCTGAGTGGGACTCAGAAAATCAAACGTTTCCTTTGGCCCAGTTATCGCTTAGAAGAATTAGCTTGTATGAACAGATTCCGCTTCGACACAAATAATGGAAGTCGATTTGCCACGCCCAGAATACGCATGTATCCCATTATTTGAGACGGGGGGGAGAATACGTAGATTCGACAATTTGCTCGACTAATATTACTAACATCTTGGTAATCTCAATCAAGTGTGTGATAGAAGGAGGGGCAGATACCTACCTTACTTATCAGATGCGGAGCTGTAACTACTCGTTGGTGGGAAACAAATTCCCACCGATAACCGAATCTATTGAGTGACGATTTCCCCGATTATAGGAGTATTCATCTCCCTCGCTCGGACCAATACTACCCGAATTAGTAGGCAAATCCTATACAATGAATTCGATAAACAATTATTATTACTACTATTACGGATAAGGCTATATCTACCAATTCGACGTTGATTTGTGAGAAAGGGGATACAGGGTCTGCTGAGTCTCAAATATGCTACTTGACCGATCAAGTCTCGAAACTCACTTCTCATTTGAAATCACATTCCAAGGATTACTCCTCTCAGAGGGGTTTGTGGAAATTATTGGGAAGACGCAAGCGTCTCTTAATTCATTCATCCAAAAAGGATCCGACTTTATACGATAACATAATAAGCAACTTGGGTATTCGGAGATTGAAGAGACGCCGATTCCAATTTATAGAAATCCAGTTCTACCGAAGCTAGGGTCTGCAAAAATTACCAGGAACATAATTCATGGGTATACCTCCTACGAAAGTGGATCCAGTTATAGTGAGTATGGGTCCCCACCACCCGTCGATGCACGGTGTCCTTCGACTTATTGTTACTCCAGACGGTGAAAATGTCGTTGGTTGTGAACCAATACTTGGCTATTTACATAGAGGGATGGAAAAAATTGCTGAAAACCGGACGATTCTGCAGTATCTTCCCCACGTGACGAGATGGGATTATTTAGCCACCATGTTTACCGAGGCAATAACAGTGAATGCGCCGGAGAAGTTGGCAAATATTCAAATACCGAGAAGAGCTAGTTACATACGAGTTATTATGCTCGAGCTAAGTCGAATAGCTCCCCACCCGTCATGGCTCGGACCTTTTCTGGCGGATGTCGGTGCACAAACCCCTTTTTTCTACACATTTCGAGAAAGGGAAATGATTTATGATTTACTTGAGTCTGCTACGGGTATGTGAATGACGCATAATTATTTCCGCGTCGGGGGAGTAGCGGTAGATTCACCATATGGGTGGCTAGATAAATGTTTGGATTCCTGCCACTATTGCCTCTCAAAAGTCGATGAATATGAACGACTTATCACAAATAATCCTATATTTCTGAAACGAGTGGAGGGGATAGGTGTCACTGGTAGGGAAGAAGCTATAGATCGGGGCTTATCCGGACCCATGTTGCGAGCCTCGGGGATTCAATGGGATCTTCGCAAGGTGGATCACTACGAATGTTATGACGAATCGGATTGGCGGATCCAATGGCAAACAGGAGGAGATTCATTGGCCCGTTATTTGGTACGAATCGGCGAGATGAGAGAATCCATAAGAATAATTCAACAGGCCTCGAGACTCCTTCCGGGAGGTCCATATGAAAATTTGGAATCTCGACGCCTTAGTCAGCAACGAAAGGAAATGGGATGGAATGATTTTGACTATCAATTTGTCGGTAAGAAATCCTCTCCCACTTTCAAATTACCTGAGCAGGAGCATTACGTAAGGGTGGAAGCTCCCAAAGGGGAATTAGGGATATTTCTGATTGGAGATGATAGTGTTTCTCCCCGGAGACGGAAGATTCGTCCGCCTGGCTTCATAAATCTGCAAATTCTCTCTCAATTGGTAGAAGGAATGAAACTAGCCGATATTACGACAATATTAGGTAGTATAGATATCATCATGGGGGAGGTTGATCGCCGAAACGGCAATTGGTACAAAAAATTTCGAGGAACGCGTGATTGACTTATTTCACAAATTGGGAGTTTCGAGAGATTCTTCCGAATTGATTTGGATTCTGATTTCCATTCCCACCCTTATCGTAGGAATTACAGTAGGAGTATTAGTTATCGTACGGCTCGAGTGAAAGGTATCTGCGGGGGTACAACAGCGTATCGGACCTGAATATGCAGGTCCTTTGGGAATTATCCAATCCCTGGCCGATGGAGTCAAGCTCCTACTGAAGGAAGATATTGTTCCAGCCAGGGGCGATACTTGGCTATTCAATATTGGACCAGCTGTGGTAGTCATACCAGTCTTTATAAGCCACTTGGTGATACCCTTCGGGCAGCACATTATTCTAGCTGATCTGAGTATAGGTGCTTTCTCTTGGATCGCCATCTCAAGTATCGTTCCCCTAGGGCTACTTATGGCAGGATATGGTTCAAATAATAAATATTCCCCTCCAGGTGGTCTTAGAGCTGCTGCTCAATCAATTAGTTACGAAATACCCCCAGCCCCATGTGTACTATCCATATCCCCACGTGCGACTCGCTGAATAAGATTGATGGGAAGAGGGTTATTCCGATATAGAGATTCGGAATGAAGAATCTTTCACTGATTTGACAGAACAACTGGATAGTCATCTGGGTGAGATCGAACAGCGTCTTGCAGCGAGTGAATCGAGTCCCATCCCCCATGTACGGGAGTGAAAGCATGTCCGAGCAGTAAACACTGTTTGCCCCCAGGTACGGGATAGATTTACAGGGCCTGAAGCGGGGACAAGAAGGGACTGAACCTCTTTTCCGGGATTGAGCGGGAGTGGATGGTCAGGAACACTAATATACACAAGAGATTTGTGAGAAGGGTGGAGAAAAAAGTTGCATAATAAAATCTCTTTTCTCTTTAATTGGATAAAGACTTAGCCTCGGTAGGGATGACTAGGTAGTACATCTTGAAAATCCCAATCCCGAGTATATTCCTATCTACTTAGATTATGACTATCCGGAACGAAGTAATCCTTTCAACGGTTTGATTTTTCTGCCCCTGGCGGAAAAAATTATTGATATATGCGAGTATCTCCTTTACGTAGTAGTCTCAAGAGGATTGGGATCATAGGAATCCTCAGGCTAATCCTCTTCTCGGCTGAAATAAAGATAGGTAGGGATCCATCTATGTGGAGATATAAAAGAAGTATCGGTAAATCCCATTCCACCGAGAAACGGTGGAAGATTCCGAATTATATCAAAAAATAACTGAAAAGGTTGAGATGGATTCAGAAGCTATCACTCCCTGTAGCAAACAGAATCCCATTGGTTGAGATTGGGACGCTCCTCAGGGGGGTGTCGCGCAAAGGAAGTGATTAACTACCAATCCCCCTCTCGGGTGACTTATGGGGAGCCGTATGAAATCCCAATTTCATGTACGGTTTCGAATCAGAGGTGGTAATAGCAATTGTACCGTCGACTATAATTATCTGATAGCTTAAGTACGGTTGACATAGTTGAAACACAATCTAAGTATGGTTTTCTGGGATGGAATCTGCGGCGTCAACCTATAGGCTTTATAGCTTTCTTCATATCCCCATCGGCAGAATGTGAAAGGTTGCCATTTGATCTACCAGAGGCGGAGGAGGAACTGGTAGCGGGTTATCAAACCGAATATTCAGGTATAAAATCTGGTTCATTCTATGTTGGTTCTTACCCAAATTCATTGGTTTCCTCGTCGTTTGTAACAGTCCTTTATCCGGGTGGATGGGATTCACCAATTCCATTTCTTCAAGAATTAGGGCAAATTTTTCCCTTTCGGACTCTCAGCAGTGAATCCTTTGATGTATTCGATGCAGTAACAGGTGTCATTACCACATCAGCCAAGTCTTATCTATTCCTATTCATTTCTATCGCAACGAGATGGACATTACCTAGAGTCAGAATAGACCAATTACTAGATCTCGGCTGGAAATCTCTTCTGCCCGTTGCTCCGGGAAATCCGTTGCTGACAGCTTCGTTTCGACTACCATCTCTAAAATGAGATATTCCCCTCATAGTTTACATCAATGTCACCCCGATTTTAATCTATCCAATCTCTAGAAACTAAGGAACTCCCCCAGGATTATCTATCACATGTTTCCCACGGTAACTGGATTCCAGGATTATAGTCAACGAGCAATACGAGCTGCGAGGTATACTGGTCAAGGTTTTGCGGTTACTCTAGACCATCTGAATCGTTTACCTGTGACTATCCAATACCCCTACGAGAAACTTATATCATCCGAACGATTCCGTGGACGAATTCATTTTGAATTTGACAAATGCATTGCTTGTGAGGTACGTGTCCGAGTATGTCTGATTAACCTGCCTGTCGTCGACCGGAGATTGATAAGAAGCATCAGAAAAAAACGATTAAGAAGTTATAGCATTGATTTCGGAGTTCGTATCTTCTGTGGGAATTGTGTCGAATACCGCCTAACAAATTGCTTGTCAATGACTGAGGAGTATGAACCCTCGACTTATGATCGTCACGAATCAAATTATGATCAAATGGCTCCGGGACGTTTGCCCCTCTCTGTCTCCCAGGATTCCGCAATTCAAGTAGTTCCAACTCTGAGTTATTCATCTGGGGGAGTCACGAAAGGAGATCCCAATAATCGAACTGTCACTCGTGGTGTCAATTGAATCTCCGTCTGAAGTTTGGAAGATAGACCGACTCCCTGGTTAGAAAAAATAGTAAGTCGGAGATGATTCAATATCGAGATATCTCTGCTATGCAGAGATATCCCTCCTTCAATTATTTCTACCAATAGGGGGGGGTGTGTCTACATAAGTAGGTCACACACATACACGTCGTTATTGAATAGTAATATAGTGAGATGGGAGAATCAAAATAACTGGGCATAATGAATCTACCTGAATCAATTTATGAATCTGTCTTGATACTAATCGAATTAGGTATTCTACTGGGAAGTGTAGGAGTGGTATTATCTGCTAATATAGTTTATTCCGCCTCTTCATCGGGACTGGTGTTTATCTGTATATCTCTCCCATATCTCGTACCGAATGCCGATTCTGTAGCTGCCGCACAATCGCCTATCTATGTAGGAGCTATAAATGTTTCGATCGTGTCTGCCGTAACGGTTATTGACGAACCAGTAGATTCCAATTCAACCATTTCCTGGAATATGGGAGATACTATTGCCTTAGGAGCTTGTACGGGTCTATCTATCTTATCAACCACTACAATTCGAGATACGAAATGGTCTGATATAAATCCAATCGACCCATCGAGGGATGTTGTGGGGGGAGTCTCAAAAAACAACATCCAGCGAATTGGATACCAATTGTTAACACAATTTCTGGTTCCATTCGAACTCCTTTCTATCCTCCTCCTAGTGGCTTCAGTAGGGGCGATTACAATGGCTCGTGGTGAAGGAATAACCAGACCCGACGAAGAACCTGCTTCGTCGTCTGGAGATGACTCCCCATCTTTCTAATTAATTACAACTTCTCGTAAACTCATCTCGTAGGTTAACCAATTAAGTTTCCGGGGGGTTAATACATCATGCTCGAACATGGACTGATTCTAGGTGCTTATCCCTATCGCGTTGGCTTTTCCGGATCAATCACGAGTCGAAACATGATTAGGGCACTGATGTGTCTTGAGCTGATTCTGAATGCCATTAATATAAATCTCGTAGCATTCTCCAATTTCTTTGACAATGAACAAATGAAGGGGGAAATCTTTTCAATATCCGTAATAGCCGTTGCAGCTGCCGAAGCTGCTATTGGGTTATCCATTGCTTCGGTCATCCAGCGTAATAGAAGATCGACTCGTATCGATCAATTTGATTTGTTAAAATGGTAATTGATTCGTCGATGACGCTATTTATTTGGGCGAATCGCTATTCAATGCAGGTGTATCACATCCAGCTGGTAATGCTGTCGTTTTCCCCCTAACAATTGCATTTCATTCCGAAAAATTATGTCATACCTATCTGAATCCCTACCTATCCCGTTCCTTAAAATTGTCTTGTACCGTCCCTCCCCATATTGCAGAACCCATTCATTTCACGAGGATGATGGGAGAGTTCCACCCACGGAGTGTCTATGTAGGTAGATGCGGAAAAACCAAATCAATACAAATCTTAGATTTGATTGAATGGAAAATAAGGGGTAGGGGGCAGGGGGGAGGGTAGGTACACCTCAACAACCCCAACAGGAGAATATCTTTGACACGTCAATCCAATAGGAGTGAACAAATTCGACGGCACATTCAGTAAAGATCTATGACACATGTATTGGTTGCACCTAATGCGTAAGAGCCTGTCTGACAGATGCATTGGAAACGATCCCCCGGGATGGGTGTAAAGCCAATCAAATTGCTTCTGCTCCTAGAACAGAAGACTGTGTAGGTTGTAAGAGACGTGAATCCGCTTGTCCAACAGATTCCTCGAGTGTACGCGTCTATCCGGGAGCTGAGACGACTCGTAGTATGGGTCTAGCTTATTGATTCATCGGTCAAGAAAGAGATTCAAGAATCGAATCGTTTTCTTTCCAACTCATACTCAAAGATTCATACTCAATTCTATTGAGTATGAGTTGGGGTATTAAGATTCCCCCCCCCCTCCCCCCCGCTAAAATATTTTTCCATCCACGATGAGTAACGTACCCTGGTTAACCACAATTGTTCTTTTTCCGATTCTGGCGGGTTCGCTATTTCCAATGCTTCCCTCCAATGGGAATAAGATCGTTCGGTGGTATACCCCAGGCATTTGTATATCGGAATTTCTACTAATCATTTATATCTTTCATTGTCACTTCCATATCGATGATCAATGCATTCAATTGGTGGAGGATTCTAGTTGGATAAATTCAATCAATTCCCATCGGAGTTCAGGTATTGATGGACTCTCCATGGGTCTCATTCTACTGACAGGATTTGTCACTACTTCGGCAACCTCAGCAGCTTGGCTAGTTACGCGGAATACACGTCTATTCTATTTCTTGATGTTGGCCATGTATAGCGGCCAAATAGGACTGTTTGCTTCTCGAGACATTTCGCTTTCCTCTCCTATGTGGGAGTTGGAATTAATCCCAATCTACCTACTTTTATGTATGTGGGGTGGGAAGAGACGTCTATACTCAGCCACGAAGTCTATTCTATACACAGCTGGTGGTTCTATCTTTCTCCTAATAGGAGCCCTAACTATGGGTTTCTACGGGACCCAGGAACCCTCCTTCAATATCCGAGATTTGGCAAGCAGATCACATCCTATATCACTAGAAGTGCTTTCTTATCTAGGATTCTTCGTGGCGTATGCCGTGAAACTGCCAATATTCCCTTTTCATACTTGGTTGCCAGACACTCATGGGGAAGCACATTACAGCACATGTATGTTGCTGGCTGGGGTATTACTAAAAATGGGAGGGTATGGATTGATTCGAATTAATATGGAATTATTACCTCATGCTCATTCCATACCTGCTTCGTGGTTGGTGCTATTCGGATCAGTCCAAATTGTTTATGCATCCCTGATTCCGCCGGGTCAGCGTAACCTTAAGAGGAGAATAGCGTATTCATCAATTTCCCATATGGGTTTTGTAACAATTGGAATTGGATCCGTGACAGATACGGGTCTTAATGGAGCTGTGTTACAAATGATTTCCCATGGGTTAATAGGTGCCGCTCTATTTTACCTTGCAGGGACTTGTTACGATAGGACACGTACCCTTTATCTCGATCAATTAGGGGGGATGGCTACCCCAATGCCCAGGATATTTACTATGTTTAGTATCTTCTCAATGGCATCCCTTGCATTACCCGGGATGAGTGGGTTTGTATCGGAATTGATGGTATTTCCAGGAATAGTGACTAATCAGCATTATTCATCTATATCTAAGTTATCGGTTGTAGTAGTCGAAGCGATTGGTACAGTATTAACTCCCATTTATTTGTTATCTATGTTACGTCGAATATTCTACGGATACAGAATATCCAACTATTCGGATCCATATTCAGTTGATTCCGGACCGCGGGAAATATTCATATCGATTTGTCTCTCTTTACCAATCCTCGGTATCGGTCTGTATCCAGACATGGTTGCATCTCTACGGAATCACAAAATACTATCTATCCTGGTTCCGTACTCTTTTATGGGATAGTAGAGGGGCAATAAAACGCAGTATCGTTTGGATCGGTAGTCGAACATATCTATTCAATGAGGATTACTCTTGGAAGCGGTTCTGGTATTAATTCCTATAAGGGAAGGCAGTGGGAATCCATGCCGCTGGCGACGTAATTGCATGAATGTCTGGGTGAGGAATCCACAGCGCGATTCCTCATGCAGACTCTGATTCAAATCACGAATTGATTACATGTAACACTTCAAGCATCTGACGAGGTAACATTTTTTGTTATCTCTCCCCCCGATCGAATTAGCGGTCTTCTACCTAATTATTAAGTAAGCCACCCGTGATTATGTAAACCGATTCCTGGTGGATTAACCCCTGAGAAACAAATCCAAGCAATGAAGAATCCTGTAGATGCTACAATAGCAGGCCCTTCCCCCTGCCAACCACTAGTTATTCTGGTATGGAGATGAATAGCATATATCAGCCGAGTCACTAATGCCCAGGTTTCCTTAGGGTCCCGGCTCCAGTAGGATCCCCACGCTTCATTAGCCCACACTGCTCCAGAGAGAATACCAACAGTCAGTAGAGGAAACCCTAAGCTGATGATTCGATAACTCCATCGGTCCAATTGGTGGATCAATCGGCACCTACGTGAATTCAAGGATAGTCGATGAAAACTGTTTCTCGGATTACTTCCTGCCTGCTCGTAGCAGTGTATATCCACTCCCGGAGAGGGGGTCCAGGTAGGAAATTCTTGATTTGGACCGGGGATAGAAAATTGTTCTGCGTCATAGGTGGCAATCGGTGGAGATGTTGCTGATGGAGATCCACATAACGAAGTCACATGGCTTAGTGGCATCATACTTACATGCGTCATTAACCGATGAGGTTGCAGAGCAGGTACTAGCGGTGTGGATTGTTGCATTTCCTCAGGAAGACCCAGAGTTGCGAATCCATGGGTCGACATGGCACCTGGTGCCGTGACTGCACCTGACCATTCGTTCCGACTCCTAATTCTCATAATTACATGCATTGGGGAGAAGCTCCGTGAAAGAAACATAGATGATTCATGTAGATTGCTCGGTGGTAGATGTTTGGGTTGAATCCGACGAATCGTCGTAAATCCCGTTATACAGATGAAAGCAATTGTCATACCTCCAACGCTCAAACTAATGAGTCTCTTGAGCTTGCGAGCCAGCCCCATCCGGTGAAACAGAGTGACGGAAAGAAGCGTAAGAAAAGAAATGTGAGCGAATATGTGCTCTATATCGGTGTGAATCGTAATGAGGAGAATCCAGTGAATTAGTGAGATTTTGGAGAGTATGTACCACCCACCCATTATTCCCAGGAGATTTCGGGTTTACCCCTTAAACGTCGAAACGGGGAGAATTCCCTATTCCTACTGCTTTTCCCAGTGGTTGTATCAGACACAGCCCTCGCCTGCAGGTTGAAATTAAATGCCGCTACTCGGATTCGAACCGAGATGCTCTAGCACTGCTTCCTAAGAGCAGCGTGTCTACCAATTTCACCATAGCGGCTCGCTACTCGTTATACTTATCGTAATTAATGATATCACATCTTCGGGTGAATCGTCAATCTTCCTGGGGGAGAGTACACACGCACAACAAGGGACCTTCCCTGTCTATAGTTGATTAGGTATACGGCGCTATACTTGTATAGGAATAACGGGATATGGCGTAGCTCGGTAGCGTGCCATCTTGGGGTGATGGAGGTCGCAGGTTCAAATCCTGCTATTCCGAATAAACGAGGTCGGAACATATTTTAAACGGAATAGAAGACGTTCCCGTTCCGGGAACGCAGATTTATCTCCCGATTCTCTTTGGGTGTTATCGACCCATACCCATTCGTAGTAGGGATAGAGATAAATCGATGATCGTGATCGAGACCCTTGTATCATAGGAAGGAAGAGAGGGATTGGGCTCCTTCTTCATGCACGTAACCCCCCCCCCCTCGTGGTTATTACCAACATTCATTGATACAACTCTGTTAGTATTTGGATTTTATTTACCGCACGGTACCGTCACGCAATAATATCAACATGTACCCGTACTACTTACTAGGGATCCAAATTCATCAATAAGTTCCCTGACAATCACTTATCTCGTCTTCCCCGTTCCAACAAACAAATAGTTCACTATCTATTCCGACCGACCCCACGTCCTATTGATACGGCAATTCCTGTTACAACCGGGGAGTACTACTGACCAGTTTCAGAAATTTTTTCATTTGTCACATAGTAAAAACTTCTCGACCGTCCAGTCAAAATGGATTTAGCTGGAGAAAAAGCTTTCGATGCTACTTCATTAGTTTGGGTCTTCCAAATATGATTGCGAATCTTCCTCCGCGACCTAGAAGTACGTTTTTTTGGAACTGCCATAATGAAATCTATCTATTCGGTTTTATCATCGAAATGAATGCGACGAGTATGTTGATACGTACGAGTAGAATCAATATAATGAGGGAGGGGGTGATTGCGTAGAATCATTAGAAGGGGAACAACTGGGGGAACTGGGTTTCCATTCTATGCAAAAGAATCCCAGCAAGAATCATTGACTTCTTTATGATAACAATTTGCTAACCAACCAACTCCTTTCCATTTAAGCAAATGGGATCTACTACAGATCGAACCAAATCCTGTCTGTATCCCGATTTCCTTCGCGTCTTCTTCTTAGAATGGATCTTCCGTATCACTTTCTTCCTCTCGAAACAGGGATGCAAGACGCGCCCCCTAGCAGTTGCGTTACTCAGCCGGGGATGTCCGAGATCAATTTTGGATCCGTGACAAACCAATGAAACTCGATATATCGACATTACCGTATTGGACTCTGATGCGTTGTGCCCAAGCAGAGCGAAGTGACGAACATCATAGAATCTCCCCGGTTCTACTCGGAGTTGTTTTCCTCCAGTATCAATTGCTGCATGTCTATCCGTAATAGTCTTGTCGTGTGAAAAATAACCCAAAACAACTCAATCGGTTTGGGGTCAAAAAATGGAACCTAGATAAGTATCTCCGACACATTTGATTCCTGTCAAGTCTCGACGCCGGGCTCGCACCAGAACGAGAAACAAATGGATTATTCGGTTTGATACGCGTGATCTCACCTGTCCATATATATTCCATTCTTCGACGCTCCATATATCTGACAACTATTGACAGAAAGAGTTCCAACCCGGGTTAAATATGTTTATGGAATTATCTTATGAATGTGCTTGGATTGTCCCCTCACGCCCATTCGTAACCTCTGGTTTGATCGGATTGGCATCGTTTCTTTTTCCAAAAGCCACTAAGAGCCTTCGTCGTATACGTGCTATGCTCAGTGTTCTTTCATTAGCCGCAGCTATGTCCGTCTCTATCGCAACATTCTGGCAACAAGTTACTGGTCGCTCCACTTTTGAATACTCATGGTCATGGATTCCCAACGACGATATTTCTCCAAAGATAGGATTTTCAGTTGATTCACTTACTTCCATTACGTCGATATCAGTCACCACCATAGGTGTCTTGGTTATGATTTACAGTGATAGTCATATGCGTCACGACTAGGGATACGTAAGGTTTCCCGTCTATTTAAGTTTCTCCACTGCCTCCACGTCAGGATTAGTGTTCAGTCCCAATCCAATACAGATTCATGTTTTTCGGGAATTAGTAGGGATGTGCTCTTACTCGCCGATAGGTTTTTGGTTCGCACGACCAAGTGCTGCTAATGCCTGCCAAAAAGCTTTTGCAACTAATCGTACAGGAGATTTCGGATTATTATTGGGTATATTAGGTACGTATTGGATAACTGGTAGTTTCGAGATCCGCGAATCGTGTGATTGATTTAGTGAGTTGATTGATAACAACAGCGCCGGCTCCTCCCTTGCCAATACATGTGCTCCTCTACCATTTTTGGGTCCGGTATCTAAATCTGCACAATCCCCACTCCACGTATGGTTGCCCGATGCAACGGAAGGACCCACACCTATTTCGGCTCTTATACACGCCGCTACTATGGTAGCTGCGGGAATTTTTTTTGTAGCTCGAATGCTTGAATTGTTTGAAACCTTACCTCTAAGCATGAATGTTATCTCCTGGATAGGCGGAATAACGGCTCTACTGGGAGCGACGATAGCTCTTGCCCAGAAGGATATCAAGAAAGGTTTAGCTTATTCTACTATGTCTCAATTGGGCTACATGATGCTGGCTCTAGGTCTCGGTGCTTATAAACCTTCGTTGTTTCACCTCATTACACATGCCCATCCCAAAGCTTTGCTATTTCCCGGATCCGGTTCAGTAATTCATTCGATGGAAAGGGTTGTCGGATACTCTCCCAATAGAAGTCAAAATATGTCTCCCACGGGTGGTTCGCGAAAATATATGCCAATTACTGGAATCACTTTTCTTTCAGGTACTCTCTCTCTCTGTGGTATACCACCTCTAGCTCGTTTCCGGTCCAAAGATGAAATTATTGCAAAGAGTTGGCTACGTTCCTTTCCCCCCGGATGTATAGCCTCATTCACAGCAGTTCCAACTGCTTTCTACATGTTCCGCATCTATCTCCTCACGTTTGAGGGGAATCTACGCGCCGGTGGCGGTACCAATTCATCCCATTCCTCTATGAATAGTGTCATTCGGAGTAACACCAAAACGATAGCAACGAGTGGAGATGGGTATGATGTTCCTCCACCCCCGCGAGACGAAGGAGTCGATTCAGCAGGAGGTTATGACGGGGAAGATTCAGTCGATAGAAAAGTTTCTGCAGAGTCCAATATTCGTTCTGAGTCTCTATATCCTAAGGAATCAGACGTTTCGATGGTATTGCCTTCAGTAGTACTGTCGATACCAACTTCGTTGGTTGGATCAATAGGAGTCAATCTCGCTGGAGGAGAAACTGGTCCCGATTTGCTATCCGAGTGGTTAACTCCCCTTGCAGGCTTTTCAGAGGACAACAACAATCCCGAAAATTTGGTACAATTGCTAATAGATTCAGCAGGTTCGGTTGGTCTATCACTAGCCGGAATATCTATCTCCTACGTGATTTATGGACCGATATCCTCTCACACACAACCTTGCGGTGATATTGATCCTTTTGCCAAACAATCTATGGGTTCATTTAACCGTCTCATTGGGGACTGGTCACACAACCGGGGTTACATCGATCATTACTACGATATCCTTCTAGTGAGAGGTATTCGATTCCTGGGTGAGTTAACTCTTCTTTTCGACCAATGGGTAATTGACGGAATTATTAATGGCACCGGTATTTTGAGTTCCATAGGTGGAGAAAGCGCAAGATATGGGGAGGGCGGGAGAGTATCTTCTTATTCATTCGGATTGATGATTGGTATTATTCTACTGCTAACTGCCTTCGTTTCTCTTGTCTCCTAAGAGTTTTTTTCTTCTCCTTTCCAAGATATTCCTTATACCTCTATAAGTATCCTGTGACTATTCTACTATGTTTTCCGGAAAAGGAGAAATAGAAACTAGTGATTGGTGATCGATCGATATGCATCTTGGGGTTGGGGGGGGGGCGATCAATCACGACCAAGATCAACCATGACCGAGATCTTCCACACCAGCCCCCCCCCCGATTCGTAGGCTCTATCCGAGAAGGCAAAAGGGATTGCTATCATTACTGCTTCTTCCTATAATGAGAGTTAGGGTGTACGCGAGGTTCATGAAGTCTCGAAGAAAGCTTTGGGTCTTCGAGTGGTTAACGTCTTGCAGATCAAGGGGCGGCTCAAGGAACAAGAGTCTCTGGAAGTATATGGGATTGAATCATCTGCCACTTTCCTCGGTAGCTCAGCGGTAGAGCGGTCGGCTGTTAACCGATTGGTCGTAGGTTCAAATCCCACCCGGGGAGATTCATCCATTTCCAGTAGGATAGAAGATAGTCTAGATGATGTACCTCCCTTCAATAGGGATAATACTTCACTTACGTCAGGGGAGGGGGAGGTACCTCCTCATAATATATATCGTAGAAACCGATAGTATCTTTGAAGATTTACATTATCCACATTCGAGATTCTCAGTAATGAGGTAGTTCTCCCACACCCGTATGCCGAATCGGGACTATAACCATATAGTCGATCAACCGATAGAGGATTCAATATCATGCCTATTTTAAGCTCTAATAATGGATAGAAGACTCCATACCCTCCCTTCTCTTGGCCAATCTAATGCTTCTAAGGATCCGAGTCTAGCGTCGCTTCTTCGAGAATCCCTACTCCAGAGTACTGAATGGTTGGGATAAGCAAATCAATCAATCTTTGTTTTGTCCTCGTCGGAGTCTAGATGTATCGAAGGCTTCTACTCGCTCGACTTGTTACTAGATTGTAAAACCGGAGATTCCACCCCCGGGAATTCTTCCCGATGGGGTTCCCCCCACAGGGGGGGATGTTCTGTCGGTGTGGATCCGTGACAATACCCCGTTC